>NC_138555.1:57848153-58045462 GCF_964273705.1 Natrix helvetica | reverse complement strand
GCATCTTTCTACTGGATTCCCCTCTGCCTTGCCCCTCCGATCTCCAAAGGTTCTCCCACCCACCTCGAAGTGCCATACCTTTCTACTGGATTCCCCTCGGTCTTGCCCCCTCCGATCTTCCAAGGTTCTTTCCTCAGCGTATATGGCATCTCTCTACTGGATTCCCCTCGGTCTTGCTCCCTCAGATCTCCCCAAGGTTCTTTCCCCCCCCCTCCCGCGTGCCATATCTTTCTACTGGATTCCCCTCTGTCTTGCCTCCTCCGAAATCCCAAGGTTCTTTCCCCAGTGTGCCGTAACTTTCTACTGGATTCCACTGTCTTGCCCCCTCCGATCTCCCAAGGTTCTTCCCCCCCCCCCCCGGGAGCAATTTTCTACTGGATTCCCATCTGTCTTGCCCACTCCGATCTCCTAAGGTTCTCTCCCCAGTGAGCCATAACTTTCTACTGGATTCCCATCTCTCTTGCCCCCTCTTATCTCCCAAGCTTTGTTTCCCCAGTGTGCGATAGCTTTCTACTGGATTTCCCTCTGTCTTGCCCCTTCAGATCTCCCAAGGTTCTTTCCCCACCAACTGCTTGCCATTTTCTACTGGATTCCCCTCTGTCTTGCCCCCTCCGATCTCCCAAGGTTCTTTCCAAGTGTGCGATAGCTTTCTACTGGATTCCCCTCTGTCTTGCCCCCTCCGATCTCCCAAGGTTCTTTCCTCAGCATATGGCATCTTTCTACTGGATTCCCCTCTGTCTTACCCCCTCCGATCTCCCAAGGTTCTTTCCCCCCCTCCCCCCCCCCCCGTGTGCCATATCTTTCTACTGGATTCCCCTCTGTCTTGCCTCCTGGCATCTCCCAAGCTTTGTGTCCCCAGTGTGCTATAGCTTTCTACTGGATTTCCCTTTGTCTTGCCCCTCCGATCTCCCAAGGTTCTTTCCTCAGCAAATGGCATCTTTCTACTGGATTCCCCTCTGTCTTGCCCCTTCCGATCTCCCAAGGTTCTTTCCTCAGCAAATGGCATCTTTCTACTGGATTCCCCTCTGTCTTGCCCCCTCCGATCTCCCAAGGTTCTTTCCTCAGCAAATGGCATCTTTCTACTGGACTCCCCTCTGTATTGCCCCCTCCGATCTCCCAAGGTTCTCCCCCCCCCCTGCCATTTTCTACTGGGTCCCCCTCTGTCTTGCCCCCTCCTATCTCCCAAGCTTTGTTTCCCCAGCGTGCGATAGCTTTCTACTGGATTTCCCTCTGTCTTGCTCCCTCCGATCTCCCGAGGTTCTTTCCTCAGGCTTATGGCATTTTTCTACTGGATTCCCCTCTGTCTTGCCCCCTCCGATCTCCCAAGGTTCTTCCCCCCCCCCCCCCCCGTGCCATATCTTTCTAATGGATTCCCCTCTGTCTTGCCCCCTCCGATCTCCCAAGGTTCTTTCCCAAGTGTGCGATAGCTTTCTACTGGATTCCCCTCTGTCTTGCCCCCTCTGATCTCCCAAGGTTATCCCCCCCCCCCCCCGCGTGCCATATCTTTCTACTGGATTCCCTTCTGTCTTGCCCCTCCGATCTCCCAAGGTTCTTTTCTCAGCGTATGGCAACTTTCTACTGGAGTCCCCTCTGTCTTGCCCCCTCCAATCTCCCAAGGTTCTTTCCTTAGCATATGGCATGTTTCTATTGGATTCCCATCTCTCTTGCCCCCACTTATCTCCCAAGGTTATTTCCCCAGTGAGCCATATCTTTCTACTGGATTCCCCTCTGTTTTGCCCCCTCAGATCTCCCAAGGTTCTTTCCCCAGCGTGCGATAGCTTTCTACTGGATTCCCCTCTGTCTTGCCCCCTCCGATCTCCCAAGGTTCTTTCCTCAGCATATGGCATCTTTCTACTGGATTCCCCTCGGTCTTGCCTCCTGGCATGTCCCAAGCTTTGTTTCCCCAGTGTGGGATAGATTTCCCTCTGTCTTGCCCCCTCCGATCTTCCAAGGTTCTTTCCTCAGCGTATATGGCATCTTTCTACTGGATTCCCCTCTGTCTTGCCCCCTCCGATCTCCCAAGGTTCTTTCCCCCCCTCCCCCCCGCGTGCCATATCTTTCTACTGGATTCCCCTCTGTCTTGCCTCCTCGCATCTCCCAAGGTTATTTCCCCAGTGTGCCATAACTTTCTACAGGATTCCCCTCATTCTTGCCCCCTCCGATCTCCCAAGGTCCTTTCCCAAGTGTGCGATAGCTTTCTACTTGATTCCCCTCTTTCTTGCCCCGTTCGCTCTCCCAAGGTTCTCTCCCCCCCCCCCCGCGTGCCATATCTTTCTACTGGATTCCCTTCTGTCTCGCCCTCCGATCTCCCAAGGTTCTTTCCTCAGCATATGGCATCTTTCTACTGGATTCCCCTCTGCCTTGCCCCTCCGATCTCCAAAGGTTCTCCCACCCACCTCGAAGTGCCATACCTTTCTACTGGATTCCCCTCGGTCTTGCCCCCTCCGATCTTCCAAGGTTCTTTCCTCAGCGTATATGGCATCTCTCTACTGGATTCCCCTCGGTCTTGCTCCCTCAGATCTCCCAAGGTTCTTTCCCCCCCCCTCCCGCGTGCCATATCTTTCTACTGGATTCCCCTCTGTCTTGCCTCCTCCGAAATCGCAAGGTTCTTTCCCCAGTGTGCCATAACTTTCTACTGGATTCCACTGTCTTGCCCCCTCCGATCTCCCAAGGTTCTCTCCCCAGTGAGCCATAACTTTCTACTGGATTCCCATCTCTCTTGCCCCCTCTTATCTCCCAAGCTTTGTTTCCCCAGTGTGCGATAGCTTTCTACTGGATTTCCCTCTGTCTTGCCCCTTCAGATCTCCCAAGGTTCTTTCCCCACCAACTGCTTGCCATTTTCTACTGGATTCCCCTCTGTCTTGCCCCCTCCGATCTCCCAAGGTTCTTTCCCAAGTGTGCGATAGCTTTCTACTGGATTCCCCTCTGTCTTGCCCCCTCCGATCTCCCAAGGTTCTTTCCTCAGCATATGGCATCTTTCTACTGGATTCCCCTCTGTCTTACCCCCTCCGATCTCCCAAGGTTCTTTCCCCCCTCCCCCCCCCCCCGTGTGCCATATCTTTCTACTGGATTCCCCTCTGTCTTGCCTCCTGGCATCTCCCAAGCTTTGTGTCCCCAGTGTGCTATAGCTTTCTACTGGATTTCCCTTTGTCTTGCCCCCTCCGATCTCCCAACGTTCTTTCCTCAGCAAATGGCATCTTTCTACTGGATTCCCCTCTGTCTTGCCCCCTCCGATCTCCCAAGGTTCTTTCCTCAGCAAATGGCATCTTTCTACTGGATTCCCCTCTGTCTTGCCCCCTCCGATCTCCCAAGGTTCTTTCCTCAGCAAATGGCATATTTCTACTGGACTCCCCTCTCTATTGCCCCCTCCGATCTCCCAAGGTTCTCCCCCCCCCCCTGCCATTTTCTACTGGGTCCCCCTCTGTCTTGCCCCCTCCTATCTCCCAAGCTTTGTTTCCCCAGCGTGCGATAGCTTTCTACTGGATTTCCCTCTGTCTTGCTCCCTCCGATCTCCCGAGGTTCTTTCCTCAGCTTATGGCATTTTTCTACTGGATTCCCCTCTGTCTTGCCTCCTCGCATCTCCCAAGGTTATTTCCCCAGTGTGCCACAACTTTCTACAGGACTCCCCTCTGTATTGCCCCCTCCGATATCCCAAGGTTCTCCCCCCCCCTGCCATTTTCTACTGGGTCCCCCTCTGTCTTGCCCCCTCCTATCTCCCAAGCTTTGTTTCCCAAGCGTGCGATAGCTTTCTACTGGATTCCCCTCTGTCTTGCCTCCTGGCATCTCCCAAGCTTTTTGTCCCCAGTGTGCGATATCTTTCTACTGGATTCCCTTCTGTCTTGCCCCCTCCGATGTCCCAAGGTTCTTTCCTCAGCATATGGCATCTTTCTACTGGATTCCCCTCTGTCTTGCCTCCTCCGATCTCCCAAGGTTTTTTCCCCAGTGAGCCATATCTTTCTACTGGATTCCCCTCTGTTTTGCCCCCTCAGATCTCCCAAGGTTCTTTCCCCAGCGTGCGACAGCTTTCTACTGGATTTCCCTCTGTCTTGCCCCTCCGATCTCCCAAGTTTCTTCCCCCCCCCCCATGCCATTTTCTACTGAATTCCCCTCTGTCTTGCCTCCTGGTATCTCCCAAGCTTTTTGTCCCCAGTGAGCCATATCTTTCTACTGGATTCCCCTCTGTCTTGCCCCCTCTTATCTGCCAAGCTTTATTTCCCTAGTGTGGGATAGCTTTCTACTGGATTCCCCTCTGTCTTGCCCCCTCCGATCTCCCAAGGTTCTTTCCCCCCCAACTGCTTGCCATTTTCTACTGGATTCCCATCTCTCTTGCCCCCTCTTATCTCCCAAGCTTTGTTTCCCCAGTGTGCGATAGCTTTCTACTGCATTTCCCTCTGTCTTGCCCCCTCCGCTACCCCAAGGTTCTTTCTCCCCCCCCCCCCCGCATGCCATATCTTTCTGCTGAATTCCCCTCTGTCTTGCCTCCTGGCATGTCCCAAGCTTTGTTTCCCCAGTGTGGGATAGCTTTCTACTGGATTTCCCTCTGTCTTGCCCCCTCCTCTCTCCCTAGGTTCTTTCTCCCCCCCCCCCCCCCGCATGCCATATCTTTCTGCTGGATTCCCCTCTGTCTTGCCTCCTTGCATCTCCCAAGGTTCTTTCCCCAGCGTGCGATAGCTTTCTACTGGATTCCCTTCTGTCTTGCCCCTCAGATCTCCCAAGGTTCTTTCCCCCCCCCCCCATGCCATTTTCTACTGGTTTCCCATCTCTCTTGCCCCCTCTGATCTCCCAATGTTCTCCCAACCCCCCACATGCCATATCTTTCTACTGGATTCCCCTCTGTCTTGCCCCCTCCGATCTCCCGAGGTTCTTTCCTCAGCTTATGGCATGTTTCTATTGGATTCCCCTCTGTCTTGCCTCCTAGCATCTCCCAAGGTTCTCCCCCCCCCCCCCCGATGCCATTTTGTACTGGATTCCCATGTCTCTTGCCCCCTCTGATCTCCCAAGGTTACCCCCCCCCCCACCGCGTGCCCTATCTTTCTACTGGATTCCCCTATGTCTTGCCCCCTCTGATCTCCCAAGGTTCTCCCAACCCCTCACGTGCCATATCTTTCTACTGAATTCCCCTCTGTCTTGCCTCCTGGCATGTCCCAAGCTTTGTTTCCCCAGTGTGCGATAGCTTTCTACTGGATTTCCCTCTGTCTTGCCCGTTCAGATCACCCAAGGTTCTTTCCCCCCCAACTGCTTGCCATTTTCTACTGTATTTCCCTCTGTCTTGCCCCCTCCGATCTCCAGAGGTTCTTCCCCCCCCCCCCACCGCGTGCCATATCTTACTGCTGGATTCCTCTCTGTCTTGCCTACTCGCATCTCCCAAGGTTATTTCCCCAGTGTGCCATAACTTTCTACTGGATTCCCCTCTGTCTTGCCTCCTCGCATCTCCCAAGGTTATTTCCCCAGTGTGCCATAACTTTCTACAGGATTCCCCTCTTTCTTGCCCCTTCAGCTCTCCCAAGGTTCTTCCCCCCCCAGCCCACATGCCATTTTCTACTGGATTCCCATCTCTCTTGCCCCCTCTTATCTCCCAAGCTTTGTTTCCCCAGTGTGCGATAGCTTTCTACTGGATTTCCCTCTGCCTTGCCCCTTCAGATCTCCCAAGGTACTCCCAACCGCCCACATGCCATATCTTTCTACTGGATTCCCCTCCGTCTTGCCCCCTCCGATCTCCCGAGGTTCTTTCCTCAGCTTATGGCATGTTTCTATTGGATTCCCCTCCCTCTTGCCTCCTAGCATCTCCCAAGGTTCTCCCCCCCCTATGCCATTTTGTACTGCATTCCCATCTATCTTGCCCCCTAGCATCTCCCAAGGTTATCCCCCCCCCCTATGCCATTTTGTACTGGATTCCCATCTCTCTTGCCCCCTCTGATCTCCCAAGGTTATCCCCCCCCACCGCGTGCCATATCTTTCTACTGGATTCCCCTCTGTCTTGCCCCTCCAATCTCCCAAGTTTCTTCCCCCCCCCATGCCATTTTCTACTGGATTCCCATCTCTCTTGCCCCCTCTTATCTCCCAAGCTTTGTTTCCCCAGTGTGCGATAGCTTTCTACTGGATTCCCATCTGTCTTGCCTCCTCTGATCTCTCAAGGTTCTCCCAACCCTCCACGTGCCATATCTTTCTACTGAATTCCCCTCTGTCTTGCCTCCTGACATGTCCCAAGCTTTGTTTCCCCAGTGTGCGATAGCTTTCTACTGGATTCCCATCTGTCTTGCCCACTCTGATCTCCCAAGGTTCTCTCAACCCCCCACATGCCATATCTTTCTACTGGATTCCCCTCTGTCTTGCCCCCTCCGATCTCCCGAGGTTCTTTCCTCAGCTTATGGCATGTTTCTATTGGATTCCCCTCTGTCTTGCCTCCAAGCATCTCCCAAGGTTCTCCCCCCCCCCCATGCCATTTTGTACTGGATTCCCATCTCACTTGCCCCCTCTGATCTCCCAAGGTTATCCCCCCCCCACCGCGTGCCATATCTTTCTACTGGAATTCCCCTATGTCTTGCCCCTCCGATCTCCCAAGGTTCTACCCCCCCCCCCGTTCCATTTTCTACTGGATTCCCCTCTGTCTTGCCCCCTCTGATCTCCCGAGGTTCTTTCCTCAGCTTATTGCATGTTTCTATTGGATTCCCCTCCGTCTTGCCTCCTAGCCTCTCCCAAGGTTCTCCCTCCCCCCCTATGCCATTTTGTACTGGATTCCTATCTCTCTTGCCCCCTCTGATCTCCCAAGGTTATCCCCCCCCCCCGCGTGCCATATCTTTCTAGTGGATTCCCTTCTGTCTCGCCCCTCCGATCTCCCAAGGTTCTTTCCCCAGCGTGTGGCAACTTTCTACTGAATTCCCCTCTGTCTTGCCCCTCCGATCTCCCAAGGTTCTACCCCCCCCCCCCGTGCCATTTTCTACTGGATTCCCCTCTGTCTTGCCCCCTCTTATCTGCCAAGCTTTATTTCCCCCCCCCCATGCCATTTTCTACTGGATTCCCATCTCTCTTGCCCCCTCTTATCTCCCAAGCTTTGTTTCCCCAGTGTGCGATAGCTTTCTACTGGATTTCCCTCTGTCTTGCCCCTTCAGATCTCCCAAGGTTCTTTCCCCCCCAACTGCTTGCCATTTTCTACTGTATTTCCGTCTGTCTTGCCCCCTCCGCTCTCCCAAGGTTCTTTCTCCCCCTCACCCCCGCATGCCATATCTTTCTGCTGGATTCCCGTCTGTCTTGCCTCCTTGCATCTCCCAAGGTTCTTTCCCCAGCGTGCGATAGCTTTCTACTGGATTCCCTTCTGTCTTGCCCCTCCGATCTCCCAAGGTTCTTCCCCCCCCCCCATGCCATTTTCTACTGGTTTCCCATCTCTCTTGCCCCCTCTGATCTCCCAATGTTCTCCCAACCCCTCACATGCCATATCTTTCTACTGGATTCCCCTCTGTCTTGCCCCCTCCGATCTCCCGAGGTTCTTTCCCCAGTGAGCCATAACTTTCTACTGGACTCCCCTCTGTATTGCCCCCTCCGATCTCCCAAGGTTCTTCCACACCCCCCCCCCCCCGCCATATCTTTCTACTGGATTCCCCTCTGTCTTCCCCCTCTGATCTCCCGAGGTTCTTTCCTCAGCTTATGGCATGTTTCTATTGGATTCCCCTCCGTCTTGCCTCCTAGCATCTCCCAAGGTTCTCCCCCCCCCATGCCATTTTCTACTGGTTTCCCATCTCTCTTGCCCCCTCTGATCTCCCAATGTTCTCCCAACCCCCCACATGCCATATCTTTCTACTGGATTCCCCTCTGTCTTGCCCCCTCCGATCTCCTGAGGTTCTTTCCTCAGTGAGCCATAACTTTCTACTGGACTCCCCTCTGTATTGCCCCCTCCGATCTCCCAAGGTTCTTCCACCCCCCCCCCCGTGCCATATCTTTCTACTGGATTCCCCTATGTCTTGCCCCCTCTGATCTCCCAAGGTTCTCCCAACCCCTCACGTGCCATATCTTTCTACTGAATTCCCCTCTGTCTTGCCTCCTGGCATGTCCCAAGCTTTGTTTCCCCAGTGTGGGATAGCTTTCTACTGGATTTCCCTCTGTCTTGCCCCCTCCGATCTCCCAAGGTTCTTTCCTCAGCATATGACATCTTTCTACTGGATTTCCCTCTGTCTTGCCCCCTCCGATCTCCCAAGGTTCTTTCCTCAGCATATGGCATCTTTCTACTGGATTCCCCTCTGTCTTGCCTCCTCCGATCTCCCAAGGTTTTTTCCCTAGTGAGCCATAACTTTCTACTGGACTCCCCTCTGTATTGCCCCCTCCGATCTCCCAAGGTTCTTCCACCCCCCCCCCCCCCCGTGCCATATCTTTCTACTGGATTCCCCTCTGTCTTGCCCCCTCTGATCTCCCGAGGTTCTTTCCTCAGCTTATTGCATGTTTCTATTGGATTCCCCTCCGTCTTGCCTCCTAGCATCTCCCAAGGTTCTCCCCCCCCCATGCCATTTTGTACTGGATTCCCATCTCTCTTGCCCCCTCTGATCTCCCAAGGTTATCCCCCCCCCCCACCGCGTGCCATATCTTTCTACTGGATTCCCTTCTGTCTCGCCCCTCCGATCTCCCAAGGTTCTTTCCCCAGCGTGTGGCAACTTTCTACTGAATTCCCCTCTGTCTTGCCCCTCCGATCTCCCAAGGTTCTACCCCCCCCCCCCGTGCCATTTTCTACTGGATTCCCCTCTGTCTTGCCCCCTCTTATCTGCCAAGCTTTATTTCCCCCCCCCATGCCATTTTCTACTGGATTCCCATCTCTCTTGCCCCCAATTATCTCCCAAGCTTTGTTTCCCCAGTGTGCGATAGCTTTCTACTGGATTTCCCTCTGTCTTGCCCCTTCAGATCTCCCAAGGTTCTTTCCCCCCCAACTGCTTGCCATTTTCTACTGTATTTCCGTCTGTCTTGCCCCCTCCGCTCTCCCAAGGTTCTTTCTCCCCCTCACCCCCGCATGCCATATCTTTCTGCTGGATTCCCGTCTGTCTTGCCTCCTTGCATCTCCCAAGGTTCTTTCCCCAGCGTGCGATAGCTTTCTACTGGATTCCCCTCTGTCTTCCCCCTCTGATGTCCCGAGGTTCTTTCCTCAGCTTATGGCATGTTTCTATTGGATTCCCCTCCGTCTTGCCTCCTAGCATCTCCCAAGGTTCTCCCCCCCCCATGCCATTTTCTACTGGTTTCCCATCTCTCTTGCCCCCTCTGATCTCCCAATGTTCTCCCAACCCCCCACATGCCATATCTTTCTACTGGATTCCCCTCTGTCTTGCCCCCTCCGATCTCCTTAGGTTCTTTCCCCAGTGAGCCATAACTTTCTACTGGACTCCCCTCTGTATTGCCCCCTCCGATCTCCCAAGGTTCTTCCACCCCCACCCCCCCCCCGTGCCATATCTTTCTACTGGATTCCCCTATGTCTTGCCCCCTCTGATCTCCCAAGGTTCTCCCAACCCCTCACGTGCCATATCTTTCTACTGAATTCCCCTCTGTCTTCCCTCCTGGCATGTCCCAAGCTTTGTTTCCCCAGTGTGGGATAGCTTTCTACTGGATTTCCCTCTGTCTTGCCCCCTCCGATCTCCCAAGGTTCTTTCCTCAGCATATGACATCTTTCTACTGGATTTCCCTCTGTCTTGCCCCCTCCGATCTCCCAAGGTTCTTTCCTCAGCATATGGCATCTTTCTACTGGATTCCCCTCTGTCTTGCCTCCTCCGATCTCCCAAGGTTTTTTCCCTAGTGAGCCATAACTTTCTACTGGACTCCCCTCTGTATTGCCCCTCCGATCTCCCAAGGTTCTTCCACCCCCCCCCCCCGTGCCATATCTTTCTACTGGATTCCCCTCTGTCTTGCCCCCTCTGATCTCCCGAGGTTCTTTCCTCAGCTTATTGCATGTTTCTATTGGATTCCCCTCCGTCTTGCCTCCTAGCATCTCCCAAGGTTGTCCCCCCCCCCCTATGCCATTTTGTACTGGATTCCCATCTCTCTTGCCCCCTCTGATCTCCCAAGGTTATCCCACCCCCACCCCCCCGCGTGCCATATCTTTCTACTGGATTCCCTTCTGTCTCGCCCCTCCGATCTCCCAAGGTTCTTTCCCCAGCGTGTGGCAACTTTCTACTGAATTCCCCTCTGTCTTGCCCCTCCGATCTCCCAAGGTTCTACCCCCCCCCCGTGCCATTTTCTACTGGATTCCCCTCTGTCTTGCCCCCTCTTATCTGCCAAGCTTTATTTCCCCCCCCCCCATGCCATTTTCTACTGGATTCCCATCTCTCTTGCCCCCTCTTATCTCCCAAGCTTTGTTTCCCCAGTGTGCGATAGCTTTCTACTGGATTTCCCTCTGTCTTGCCCCTTCAGATCTCCCAAGGTTCTTTCCCCCCCAACAGCTTGCCATTTTCTACTGTATTTCCGTCTGTCTTGCCCCCTCCGCTCTCCCAAGGTTCTTTCTCCCCCTCACCCCAGCATGCCATATCTTTCTGCTGGATTCCCGTCTGTCTTGCCTCCTTGCATCTCCCAAGGTTCTTTCCCCAGCGTGCGATAGCTTTCTACTGGATTCCCTTCTGTCTTGTCCCTCTGATCTCCCAAGGTTCTTCCCCCCCCCCCATGCCATTTTCTACTGGTTTCCCATCTCTCTTGCCCCCTCTGATCTCCCAATGTTCTCCCAACCCCCCACATGCCATATCTTTCTACTGGATTCCCCTCCTTCTTGCCCCCTCCGATCTCCCGAGGTTCTTTCCTCAGCTTATGGCATGTTTCTATTGGATTCCCCTCCGTCTTGCCTCCTAGCATCTCCCAAGGTTCTCCCCCCCCCCCTATGCCATTTTGTACTGCATTCCCATCTATCTTGCCCCCTAGCATCTCCCAAGGTTATCCCCCCCCCCCTATGCCATTTTGTACTGGATTCCCATCTCTCTTGCCCCCTCTGATCTCCCAAGGTTATCCCCCCCCCACCGCGTGCCATATCTTTCTACTGGATTCCCCTCTGTCTTGCCCCTCCGATCTCCCAAGGTTCTCCCCCCCCCCCCGTGCCATTTTCTACTGGATTCCCCTCTGTCTTGCCTCCTGGCATGTCCCAAGCTTTGTTTCCCCAGTGTGGGATAGCTTTCTACTGGATTCCCCTCTGTCTTGCCCCTCCAATCTCCCAAGTTTCTTCCCCCCCCCATGCCATTTTCTACTGGATTCCCATCTCTCTTGCCCCCTCTTATCTCCCAAGCTTTGTTTCCCCAGTGTGCGATAGCTTTCTACTGGATTCCCATCTGTCTTGCCTCCTCTGATCTCTCAAGGTTCTCCCAACCCTCCACGTGCCATATCTTTCTACTGAATTCCCCTCTGTCTTGCCTCCTGACATGTCCCAAGCTTTGTTTCCCCAGTGTGCGATAGCTTTCTACTGGATTCCCATCTGTCTTGCCCACTCTGATCTCCCAAGGTTCTCTCAACCCCCCACATGCCATATCTTTCTACTGGATTCCCCTCTGTCTTGCCCCCTCCGATCTCCCGAGGTTCTTTCCTCAGCTTATGGCATGTTTCTATTGGATTCCCCTCTGTCTTGCCTCCAAGCATCTCCCAAGGTTCTCCCCCCCCCCATGCCATTTTGTACTGGATTCCCATCTCACTTGCCCCCTCTGATCTCCCAAGGTTATCCCCCCCCCACCGCGTGCCATATCTTTCTACTGGAATTCCCCTCTGTCTTGCCCCTCCGATCTCCCAAGGTTCTACCCCCCCCCCTGCCATTTTCTACTGGATTCCCCTCTGTCTTGCCCCCTCTTATCTGCCAAGCTTTATTTCCCCCCCCCATGCCATTTTCTACTGGATTCCCATCTCTCTTGCCCCCTCTTATCTCCCAAGCTTTGTTTCCCAAGTGTGCGATAGCTTTCTACTGGATTTCCCTCTGTCTTGCCCCTTCAGATCTCCCAAGGTTCTTTCCCCCCCAACTGCTTGCCATTTTCTACTGTATTTCCGTCTGTCTTGCCCCCTCCGCTCTCCCAAGGTTCTTTCTCCCCCTCACCCCCGCATGCCATATCTTTCTGCTGGATTCCCGTCTGTCTTGCCTCCTTGCATCTCCCAAGGTTGGGTGGAAACTAATCAAGGAGAGAAGCAACTTAGAACTGAGGAGAAATTTCCTGACAGTGAGAACAATTAATCAGTGGAACAGCTTGCCTCCAGAAGTTGTGAATGCCCCAACACTGGAAGTCTTTAAGAAGATGTTGGATAGCTATTTGTCTGAAACGGTATAGGGTTTCCTGCCTAGGCAGGGGGTTGGACTAGAAGACCTCCAAGGTCCCTTCCAACTCTACTATTGTATTCTATTCTAAGGTTCTTTCCCCAGCGTGGGATAGCTTTCTACTGGATTCCCTTCTGTCTTGCCCCTCCGATCTCCCAAGGTTCTTCCCCCCCCCATGCCATTTTCTACTGGTTTCCCATCTCTCTTGCCCCCTCTGATCTCCCAATGTTCTCCCAACCCCCCACATGCCATATCTTTCTACTGGATTCCCCTCTGTCTTGCCCCCTCCGATCTCCCGAGGTTCTTTCCCCAGTGAGCCATAACTTTCTACTGGACTCCCCTCTGTATTGCCCCCTCTGATCTCTCAAGGTTCTCCCAACCCCTCATGTGCCATATCTTTCTACTGAATTCCACTCTGTCTTGCCTCCTGGCATGTCCCAAGCTTTGTTTCCCCAGTGTGGGATAGCTTTCTACTGGATTTCCCTCTGTCTTGCCCCCTCCGATCTCCCAAGGTTCTTTCCTCAGCATATGACATCTTTCTACTGGATTTCCCTCTGTCTTGCCCCCTCCGATCTCCCAAGGTTCTTTCCTCAGCATATGGCATCTTTCTACTGGATTCCCCTCTGTCTTGCCTCCTCCGATCTCCCAAGGTTTTTTCCCTAGTGAGCCATAACTTTCTACTGGACTCCCCTCTGTATTGCCTTCTCCGATCTCCCAAGGTTCTTCCACCCCCCCCCCCCGTGCCATATCTTTCTACTGGATTCCCCTCTGTCTTGCCCCCTCTGATCTCCCGAGGTTCTTTCCTCAGCTTATTGCATGTTTCTATTGGATTCCCCTCCGTCTTGCCTCCTAGCATCTCCCAAGGTTCTCCCCCCCCCCATGCCATTTTGTACTGGATTCCCATCTCTCTTGCCCCCTCTGATCTCCCAAGGTTATCCCCCCCCCCCCGCGTGCCATATCTTTCTACTGGATTCCCTTCTGTCTCGCCCCTCCGATCTCCCAAGGTTCTTTCCCCAGCGTGTGGCAACTTTCTACTGAATTCCCCTCTGTCTTGCCCCTCCGATCTCCCAAGGTTCTACCCCCCCCCCGTGCCATTTTCTACTGGATTCCCCTCTGTCTTGCCCCCTCTTATCTGCCAAGCTTTATTTCCCCCCCCCCCCATGCCATTTTCTACTGGATTCCCATCTCTCTTGCCCCCTCTTATCTCCCAAGCTTTGTTTCCCCAGTGTGCGATAGCTTTCTACTGGATTTCCCTCTGTCTTGCCCCTTCAGATCTCCCAAGGTTCTTTCCCCCCCAACTGCTTGCCATTTTCTACTGTATTTCCGTCTGTCTTGCCCCCTCCGCTCTCCCAAGGTTCTTTCTCCCCCTCACCCCCGCATGCCATATCTTTCTGCTGGATTCCCGTCTGTCTTGCATCCTTGCATCTCCCAAGGTTCTTTCCCCAGCGTGCGATAGCTTTCTACTGGTTCCCTTCTGTCTTGCCCCTCCGATCTCCCAAGGTTCTTTCCCCCCCCCCATGCCATTTTCTACTGGTTTCCCATCTCTCTTGCCCCCTCTGATCTTCCAATGTTCTCCCAACCCCCCACATGCCATATCTTTCTACTGGATTCCCCTCTGTCTTGCCCCCTCCGATCTCCCGAGGTTCTTTCCCCAGTGAGCCATAACTTTCTACTGGACTCCCCTCTGTATTACCCCCTCCGATCTCCCAAGGTTCTTCCACCCCCCCCTGCCATATCTTTCTACTGGATTCCCCTCTGTCTTGCCCCCTCTGATCTCCCGAGGTTCTTTCCTCAGCTTATGGCATGTTTCTATTGGATTCCCCTCCGTCTTGCCTCCTAGCATCTCCCAAGGTTCTCCCCCCCATGCCATTTTCTACTGGTTTCCCATCTCTCTTGCCCCCTCTGATCTCCCAATGTTCTCCCAACCCCCCACATGCCATATCTTTCTACTGGATTCCCCTCTGTCTTGCCCCCTCCGATCTACTGAGGTTCTTTCCCCAGTGAGCCATAACTTTCTACTGGACTCCCCTCTGTATTGCCCCCTCCGATCTCCCAAGGTTCTTCCACCCCCCCCCCCCCCCGTGCCATATCTTTCTACTGGATTCCCCTATGTCTTGCCCCCTCTGATCTCCCAAGGTTCTCCCAACCCCTCACGTGCCATATCTTTCTACTGAATTCCCCTCTGTCTTGCCTCCTGGCATGTCCCAAGCTTTGTTTCCCCAGTGTGGGATAGCTTTCTACTGGATTTCCCTCTGTCTTGCCCCCTCCGATCTCCCAAGGTTCTTTCCTCAGCATATGGCATCTTTCTACTGGATTCCCCTCCGTCTTGCCTCCTCCGATCTCCCAAGGTTTTTTCCCTAGTGAGCCATAACTTTCTACTGGACTCCCCTCTGTATTGCCCCCTCCGATCTCCCAAGGTTCTTCCACCCCCCCCCCCGTGCCATAAATTTCTACTGGATTCCCCTCTGTCTTGCCACTTCAGATCTCCCAAGGTACTTTCCCCCCCAACTGCTTGCCATTTTCTACTGTATTTCCCTCTGCCTTGCCTCCTAGCATCTCCCAAGGTTCTCTCCACCCTATGCCATTTTGTACTGGATTCCCATCTCTCTTGCCCCCTCTGATCTCCCAAGGTTACCCCCCCCCCCCGCGTGACATATCTTTCTACTGGATTCCCCTCTGTCTTGCCTCCTGGCACGTCCCAAGCTTTGTTTCCCCAGTGTGGGATAGCTTTCTACTGGATTCCCATCTGTCTTGCCCACTCTGATCTCCCAAGGTTCTCTCAACCCCCCACATGCCATATCTTTCTACTGGATTCCCCTCTGTCTTGCCCCCTCCGATCTCCCGAGGTTTTTTCCTCAGCTTATGGCATGTTTCTATTGGATTCCCCTCTGTCTTGCCTCCAAGCATCTCCCAAGGTTCTCCCCCCCCCCCATGCCATTTTGTACTGGATTCCCATCTCACTTGCCCCCTCTGATCTCCCAAGGTTATCCCCCCCCCCGTGCCATTTTCTACTGGATTCCCCTCTGTCTTGCCCCCTCTTATCTGCCAAGCTTTATTTCCCCCCCCATGCCATTTTCTACTGGATTCCCATCTCTCTTGCCCCCTCTTATCTCCCAAGCTTTGTTTCCCCAGTGTGCTATAGCTTTCTACTGGATTTCCCTCTGTCTTGCCCCTTCAGATCTCCCAAGGTTCTTTCCCCCCCAACTGCTTGCCATTTTCTACTGTATTTCCGTCTGTCTTGCCCCCTCCGCTCTCCCAAGGTTCTTTCTCCCCCTCACCCCCGCATGCCATATCTTTCTGCTGGATTCCCCTCTGTCTTGCCTCCTCGCATCTCCCAAGGTTATTTCCCCAGTGTGCCATAACTTTCTACAGGATTCCCCTCTTTCTTGCCCCTTCCGCTCTCCCAAGGTTCTTTCCCCCCCCCCCATGCCATTTTCTACTGGATTCCCATCTCTCTTGCCCCCTCTTATCTCCCAAGCTTTGTTTCCCCGGTGTGCGATAGCTTTCTACTGGATTTCCCTCTGTCTTGCCCCTTCAGATCTCCCAAGGTACTCCCAACCGCCCACATGCCATATCTTTCTACTGGATTCCCCTCCGTCTTGCCCCCTCCGATCTCCCGAGGTTCTTTCCTCAGCTTATGGCATGTTTCTATTGGATTCCCCTCCATCTTGCCTCCTAGCATCTCCCAAGGTTCCCCCCCCCCCCCTATGCCATTTTGTACTGGATTCCCATCTCTCTTGCCCCCTCTGATCTCCCAAGGTTATCCCCCCCCACCGCGTGCCATAACTTTCTACTGGATTCCCCTCTGTCTTACCCCTCCGATCTCCCAAGGTTCTCCCCCCCCCCCGTGCCATTTTCTACTGGATTCCCCTCTGTCTTGCCTCCTGGCATGTCCCAAGCTTTGTTTCCCCAGTGTGGGATAGCTTTCTACTGGATTCCCCTCTGTCTTGCCCCTCCAATCTCCCAAGTTTCTTCCCCCCCCCCCATGCTATTTTCTACTGGATTCCCATCTCTCTTGCCCCCTCTTATCTCCCAAGCTTTGTTTCCCCAGCGTGCGATAGCTTTCTACTGGATTCCCCTCTGTCTTGCCCCTCCGATCTCCCAAGGTTCTTCCCCCCCCATGCCATTTTCTACTGGTTTCCCATCTCTCTTGCCCCCTCTGATCTCCCAATGTTCTCCCAACCCCCCACATGCCATATCTTTCTACTGGATTCCCCTCTGTCTTGCCCCCTCCGATCTCCCGAGGTTCTTTCCCCAGTGAGCCATAACTTTCTACTGGACTCCCCTCTGTATTGCCCCCTCCGATCTCCCAAGGTTCTTCCAGCCCCCCCCCCCCCCCGTGCCATATCTTTCTACTGGATTCCCCTATGTCTTGCCCCCTCTGATCTCCCAAGGTTCTCCCAACCCCTCACATGCCATATCTTTCTACTGAATTCCCCTCTGTCTTGCCTCCTGGCATGTCCCAAGCTTTGTTTCCCCAGTGTGGGATAGCTTTCTACTGGATTCCCGTCTGTCTTGCCTCCTCTGATCTCTCAAGGTTCTCCCAACCCCTCACGTGCCATACCTTTCTACTGAATTCCCCTCTGTCTTGCCTCCTGGCATGTCCCAAGCTTTGTTTCCCCAGTGTGTGATAGCTTTCTACTGGATTTCCCTCTGTCTTGCCCCCTCCGATCTCCCAAGGTTCTTTCCTCAGCATATGACATCTTTCTACTGGATTTCCCTCTGTCTTGCCCCCTCCGATCTCCCAAGGTTCTTTCCTCAGCATATGGCATCTTTCTACTGGATTCCCCTCTGTCTTGCCTCCTCCGATCTCCCAAGGTTTTTTCCCTAGTGAGCCATAACTTTCTACTGGACTCCCCTCTGTATTGCCCCCTCCGATCTCCCAAGGTTCTTCCACCCCCCCCCCCCCGTGCCATATCTTTCTACTGGGTTCCCCTCTGTCTTGCCCCCTCTGATCTCCCGAGGTTCTTTCCTCAGCTTATTGCATGTTTCTATTGGATTCCCCTCCATCTTGCCTCCTAGCATCTCCCAAGGTTCTCCCCCCCCCCCCTATGCCATTTTCTACTGGATTCCCATCTCTCTTGCCCCCTCTGATCTCCCAAGGTTATCCCCCCCCCCCGCGTGCCATATCTTTCTACTGGATTCCCTTCTGTCTCGCCCCTCCGATCTCCCAAGGTTCTTTCCGCAGCGTGTGGCAACTTTCTACTGGATTCCCCTCTGTCTTGCCACTTCAGATCTCCCAAGGTACTTTCCCCCCCAACTGCTTGCCATTTTCTACTGTATTTCCCTCTGCCTTGCCTCCTAGCATCTCCCAAGGTTCTTTCCTCAGCATATGACATCTTTCTCCTGGATTTCCCTCTGTCTTGCCCCCTCCGATCTCCCAAGGTTCTTTCCTCAGCATAAGGCATCTTTCTACTGGATTCCCTTCTGTCTTACCCCTCCGATCTCCCAAGGTTCTTTCCTCAGTGAGCCATAACTTTCTACTGGATTTCCCTCTATCTTGCCCCCTCCGATCTCCCAAGGTTCTTTTCTCAGCATATGACATCTTTCTCCTGGATTTCCCTCTGTCTTGCCCCCTCCGATCTCCCAAGGTTCTTTCCTCAGCATATGGCATCTTTCTACTGAATTCCCCTCTTTCTTGCCCCTCCGATCTCCCAAGGTTCTACCCCCCCCCCGTGCCATTTTCTACTGGATTCCCCTCTGTCTTGCCCCCTCTTATCTGCCAAGCTTTATTTCCCCCCCCCCCATGCCATTTTCTACTGGATTCCCATCTCTCTTGCCCCCTCTTATCTCCCAAGCTTTGTTTCCCCAGTGTGCGATAGCTTTCTACTGGATTTCCCTCTGTCTTGCCCCTTCAGATCTCCCAAGGTTCTTTCCCCCCCAACTGCTTGCCATTTTCTACTGTATTTCCGTCTGTCTTGCCCCCTCCGCTCTCCCAAGGTTCTTTCTCCCCCTCACCCCCGCATGCCATATCTTTCTGCTGGATTCCCGTCTGTCTTGCATCCTTGCATCTCCCAAGGTTCTTTCCCCAGCGTGCGATAGCTTTCTACTGGTTCCCTTCTGTCTTGCCCCTCCGATCTCCCAAGGTTCTTCCCCCCCCCCCATGCCATTTTCTACTGGTTTCCCATCTCTCTTGCCCCCTCTGATCTCCCAATGTTCTCCCAACCCCCCACATGCCATATCTTTCTACTGGATTCCCCTCTGTCTTGCCCCCTCCGATCTCCCGAGGTTCTTTCCCCAGTGAGCCATAACTTTCTACTGGACTCCCCTCTGTATTACCCCCTCCGATCTCCCAAGGTTCTACCACCCCCCCCCCCCGCCATATCTTTCTACTGGATTCCCCTCTGTCTTGCCCCCTCTGATCTCCCGAGGTTCTTTCCTCAGCTTATGGCATGTTTCTATTGGATTCCCCTCCGTCTTGCCTCCTAGCATCTCCCAAGGTTCTCCCCCCCCCATGCCATTTTCTACTGGTTTCCCATCTCTCTTGCCCCCTCTGATCTCCCAATGTTCTCCCAACCCCCCACATGCCATATCTTTCTACTGGATTCCCCTCTGTCTTGCCCCCTCCGATCTACTGAGGTTCTTTCCCCAGTGAGCCATAACTTTCTACTGGACTCCCCTCTGTATTGCCCCCTCCGATCTCCCAAGGTTCTTCCACCCACCCACCCCCCCGGTGCCATATCTTTCTACTGGATTCCCCTATGTCTTGCCCCCTCTGATCTCCCAAGGTTCTCCCAACCCCTCACGTGCCATATCTTTCTACTGAATTCCCCTCTGTCTTGCCTCCTGGCATGTCCCAAGCTTTGTTTCCCCAGTGTGGGATAGCTTTCTACTGGATTTCCCTCTGTCTTGCCCCCTCCGATCTCCCAAGGTTCTTTCCTCAGCATATGACATCTTTCTACTGGATTTCCCTCTGTCTTGCCCCCTCCGATTTCCCAGGGTTCTTTCCTCAGCATATGGCATCTTTCTACTGGATTCCCCTCTGTCTTGCCTCCTCCGATCTCCCAAGGTTTTTTCCCTAGTGAGCCATAACTTTCTACTGGACTCCCCTCTGTATTGCCCCCTCCGATCTCCCAAGGTTCTTCCACACACCCCCCCTGCCATATCTTTCTACTGGATTCCCCTCTGTCTTGCCACTTCAGATCTCCCAAGGTACTTTCCCCCCCAACTGCTTGCCATTTTCTACTGTATTTCACTCTGCCTTGCCTCCTAGCATCTCCCAAGGTTCTCTCCACCCTATGCCATTTTGTACTGGATTCCCATCTCTCTTGCCCCCTCTGATCTCCCAAGGTTACCCCCCCCCCGCGTGCCATATCTTTCTACTGGATTCCCCTCTGTCTTGCCTCCTGGCACGTCCCAAGCTTTGTTTCCCCAGTGTGGGATAGCTTTCTACTGGATTCCCATCTGTCTTGCCCACTCTGATCTCCCAAGGTTCTCTCAACCCCCCACATGCCATATCTTTCTACTGGATTCCCCTCTGTCTTGCCCCCTCCGATCTCCCGAGGTTTTTTCCTCAGCTTATGGCATGTTTCTATTGGATTCCCCTCTGTCTTGCCTCCAAGCATCTCCCAAGGTTCTCCCCCCCCCCATGCCATTTTGTAATGGATTCCCATCTCACTTGCCCCCTCTGATCTCCCAAGGTTATCCCCCCCCCCCCCGTGCCATTTTCTACTGGATTCCCCTCTGTCTTGCCCCCTCTTATCTGCCAAGCTTTATTTCCCCCCCCCCCATGCCATTTTCTACTGGATTCCCATCTCTCTTGCCCCCTCTTATCTCCCAAGCTTTGTTTCCCCAGTGTGCTATAGCTTTCTACTGGATTTCCCTCTGTCTTGCCTCCTCGCATCTCCCAAGGTTATTTCCCCAGTGTGCCATAACTTTCTACAGGATTCCCCTCTTTCTTGCCTCCTAGCATCTCCCAAGGTTATCCCCCCCCACCGCGTGCCCTATCTTTCTACTGGATTCCCCTATGTCTTGCCATCTGATCTCCCAAGGTTCTCCCAACCCCTCACGTGCCATATCTTTCTACTGAATTCCCCTCTGTCTTGCCTCCTGGCATGTCCCAAGCTTTGTTTCCCCAGTGTGCGATAGCTTTCTACTGGATTTCCCTCTGTCTTGCCCCTTCAGATCTCCCAAGTTTCTTTCCCCCCGCAACTGCTTGCCATTTTCTACTGGATTCCCCTCTTTCTTGCCCCTTCCGCTCTCCCAACGTTCTTTCCCCCCCCCCCCCACATGCCATATCTTACTGCTGGATTCCTCTCTGTCTTGCCTCCTCGCATCTCCCAAGGTTATTTCCCCAGTGTGCCATAACTTTCTACTGGATTCCCCTCTGTCTTGCCCCTTCCGCTCTCCCAAGGTTCTTTCCCCCCCCCATGCCATTTTCTACTGGATTCCCATCTCTCTTGCCCCCTCTTATCTCCCAAGCTTTGTTTCCCCAGTGTGCGATAGCTTTCTACTGGATTTCCCTCTGTCTTGCCCCTTCAGATCTCCCAAGGTACTCCCAACCGCCCACATGCCATATCTTTCTACTGGATTCCCCTCCGTCTTGCCCCCTCCGATCTCCCGAGGTTCTTTCCTCAGCTTATGGCATGTTTCTATTGGATTCCCCTCCGTCTTGCCTCCTAGCATCTCCCAAGGTTCTCCCCCCCCCCTATGCCATTTTGTACTGCATTCCCATCTGTCTTGCCCCCTAGCATCTCCCAAGGTTATCCCCCCCCCCACCGCGTGCCATATCTTTCTACTGGATTACCCTCTGTCTTGCCCCTCCGATCTCCCAAGGTTCTCCCCCCCCCCCATGCCATTTTGTACTGGATTCCCATCTCTCTTGCCCCCTAGCATCTCCCAAGGTTATCCCCCCCCCCCATGCCATTTTGTACTGGATTCCCATCTCTCTTGCCCCCTCTGATCTCCCAAGCTTTGTTTCCCCAGTGTGCGATAGCTTTCTACTGGATTCCCCTCTGTCTTGCCCCTCCAATCTCCCAAGTTTCTTCCCCCCCCCCATGCCATTTTCTACTGGATTCCCATCTCTCTTGCCCCCTCTTATCTCCCAAGCTTTGTTTCCCCAGTGTGCGATAGCTTTCTACTGGATTCCCATCTGTCTTGCCTCCTCTGATCTCTCAAGGTTCTCCCAACCCTCCACGTGCCATATCTTTCTTCTGAATTCCCCTCTGTCTTGCCTCCTGACATGTCCCAAGCTTTGTTTCCCCAGTGTGCGATAGCTTTCTACTGGATTCCCATCTGTCTTGCCCACTCTGATCTCCCAAGGTTCTCTCAACCCCCCACATGCCATATCTTTCTACTGGATTCCCCTCTGTCTTGCCCCCTCCGATCTCCCGAGGTTCTTTCCTCAGCTTATGGCATGTTTCTATTGGATTCCCCTCTGTCTTGCCTCCAAGCATCTCCCAAGGTTCTCCCCCCCCATGCAATTTTCTACTGGATTCCCCTCTGTCTTGCCCCCTCTTATCTGCCAAGCTTTATTTCCCCCCCCATGCCATTTTCTACTGGATTCCCATCTCTCTTGCCCCCTCTTATCTCCCAAGCTTTGTTTCCCCAGTGTGCTATAGCTTTCTACTGGATTTCCTTCTGTCTTGCCCCTTCAGATCTCCCAAGGTTCTTTCCCCCTCAACTGCTTGCCATTTTCTACTGTATTTCCGTCTGTCTTACCCCCTCCGCTCTCCCAAGGTTCTTTCTCCACCTCACCCCCGCATGCCATATCTTTCTGCTGGATTCCCCTCTGTCTTGCCATATCTTTCTGCTGGATTCCCCTCTGTCTTGCCTCCTCGCATCTCCCAAGGTTCTTTCCCCAGCGTGCGATAGCTTTCTACTGGATTCCCTTCTGTCTTGCCCCTCCGATCTCCCAAGGTTCTTCCCCCCCCCCCATGCCATTTTCTACTGGTTTCCCATCTCTCTTGCCCCCTCTGATCTCCCAATGTTCTCCCAACCCCCCACATGCCATATCTTTCTACAGGATTCCCCTCTGTCTTGCCCCCTCCGATCTCCCGAGGTTCTTTCCCCAGTGAGCCATAACTTTCTACTGGACTCCCCTCTGTATTGCCCCCTCCGATCTCCCAAGGTTCTTCCACCCCCCCCCCCTGCCATATCTTTCTACTGGATTCCCCTCTGTCTTGCCCCCTCTGATCTCCCGAGGTTCTTTCCTCAGCTTATGGCATGTTTCTATTGGATTCCCCTCCGTCTTGCCTCCTAGCATCTCCCAAGGTTCTCCCCCCCCCCCATGCCATTTTCTACTGGTTTCCCATCTCTCTTGCCCCCTCTGATCTCCCAATGTTCTCCCAACCCCCCACATGCCATATCTTTCTACTGGATTCCCCTCTGTCTTGCCCCCTCCGATCTCCCGAGGTTCTTTCCCCAGTGAGCCATAACTTTCTACTGGACTCCCCTCTGTATTGCCCCCTCCGATCTCCCAAGGTTCTTCCAGCCGCCCCCCCCCCCCGTGCCATATCTTTCTACTGGATTCCCCTATGTCTTGCCCCCTCTGATCTCCCAAGGTTCTCCCAACCCCTCACGTGCCATATCTTTCTACTGAATTCCCCTCTGTCTTGCCTCCTGGCATGTCCCAAGCTTTGTTTCCCCACTGTGGGATAGCTTTCTACTGGATTCCCGTCTGTCTTGCCTCCTCTGATCTCTCAAGGTTCTCCCAACCCCTCACGTGCCATATCTTTCTACTGAATTCCCCTCTGTCTTGCCTCCTGGCATGTCCCAAGCTTTGTTTCCCCAGTGTGTGATAGCTTTCTACTGGATTTCCCTCTGTCTTGCCCCCTCCGATCTCCCAAGGTTCTTTCCTCAGCATATGACATCTTTCTACTGGATTTCCCTCTGTCTTGCCCCCTCCGATCTCCCAAGGTTCTTTCCTCAGCATATGGCATCTTTCTAGTGGATTCCCCTCTGTCTTGCCTCCTCCTTTCTCCCAAGGTTATTTCCCCAGTGTGCCATAACTTTCTACTGGATTCCCCTCTGTCTTGCCTCCTCGCATCTCCCAAGGTTATTTCCCCAGTGTGCCATAACTTTCTACAGGATTCCCCTCTTTCTTGCCCCTTCCGCTCTCCCAAGGTTCTCCCCCCCCCCATGCCATTTTCTACTGGATTCCCATCTCTCTTGCCCCCTCTTATCTCCCAAGCTTTGTTTCCCCAGTGTGCGATAGCTTTCTACTGGATTTCCCTCTGTCTTGCCCCTTCAGATCTCCCAAGGTACTCCCAACCGCCCACATCCCATATCTTTCTACTGGATTCCCCTCCGTCTTGCCCCCTCCGATCTCCCGAGGTTCTTTCCTCAGCTTATGGCATGTTTCTATTGGATTCCCCTCCATCTTGCCTCCTAGCATCTCCCAAGGTTCTCCCCCCCCCCTATGCCATTTTGTACTGCATTCCCATCTATCTTGCCCCCTAGCATCTCCCAAGGTTATCCCCCCCCCTTTGCCATTTTGTACTGGATTCCCATCTCTCTTGCCCCCTCTGATCTCCCAAGGTTATCCCCCCCCCACCGCGTGCCATATCTTTCTACTGGATTCCCCTCTGTCTTGCCCCTCCGATCTCCCAAGGTTCTCCCCCCCTCCCCCCCGTGCCATTTTCTACTGGATTCCCCTCTGTCTTGCCTCCTGGCATGTCCCAAGCTTTGTTTCCCCAGTGTGGGATAGCTTTCTACTGGATTCCCCTCTGTCTTGCCCCTCCAATCTCCCAAGTTTCTTCCCCCCCCCCATGCCATTTTCTACTGGATTCCCATCTCTCTTGCCCCCTCTTATCTCCCAAGCTTTGTTTCCCCAGTGTGCGATAGCTTTCTACTGGATTCCCATCTGTCTTGCCTCCTCTGATCTCTCAAGGTTCTCCCAACCCTCCACGTGCCATATCTTTCTACTGAATTCCCCTCTGTCTTGCCTCCTAACATGTCCCAAGCTTTGTTTCCCCAGTGTGCGATAGCTTTCTACTGGATTCCCATCTGTCTTGCCCACTCTGATCTCCCAAGGTTCTCTCAACCCCCCACATGCCATATCTTTCTACTGGATTCCCCTCTGTCTTGCCTCCAAGCATCTCCCAAGGTTCTCCCCCCCCCATGCCATTTTGTACTGGATTCCCATCTCTCTTGCCCCCTCTGATCTCCCAAGGTTATCCCCCCCCCCACCGCGTGCCATATCTTTCTACTGGAATTCCCCTCTGTCTTGCCCCTCCGATCTCCCAAGGTTCTCCCCCCCCCCCGTGCCATTTTCTACTGGATTCCCCTGTCTTGCCCCCTCTTATCTGCCAAGCTTTATTTCCCCCCCCATGCCATTTTCTACTGGATTCCCATCTCTCTTGCCCCCTCTTATCTCCCAAACTTTGTTTCCCCAGTGTGCGATAGCTTTCTACGGGATTTCCCTCTGTCTTGCCCCTTCAGATCTCCCAAGGTTCTTTCCCCCTCAACTGCTTGCCATTTTCTACTGTATTTCCGTCTGTCTTACCCCCTCCGCTCTCCCAAGGTTCTTTCTCCACCTCACCCCCGCATGCCATATCTTTCTGCTGGATTCCCCTCTGTCTTGCCTCCTCGCATCTCCCAAGGTTCTTTCCCCAGCGTGCGATAGCTTTCTACTGGATTCCCTTCTGTCTTGCCCCTCCGATCTCCCAAGGTTCTTCCCCCCCCCCATGCCATTTTCTACTGGTTTCCCATCTCTCTTGCCCCCTCTGATCTCCCAATGTTCTCCCAACCCCCCACATGCCATATCTTTCTACTGGATTCCCCTCTGTCTTGCCCCCTCCGATCTCCCGAGGTTCTTTCCCCAGTGAGGCATAACTTTCTACTGGACTCCCCTCTGTATTGCCCCCTCCGATCTCCCAAGGTTCTTCCACCCCCCACCCGCCATATCTTTCTACTTGATTCCCCTCTGTCTTGCCCCCTCTGATCTCCCGAGGTTCTTTCCTCAGCTTATGGCATGTTTCTATTGGATTCCCCTCCGTCTTGCCTCCTGGCATGTCCCAAGGTTCTCCCCCCCCCCCCATGCCATTTTCTACTGGTTTCCCATCTCTCTTGCCCCCTCTGATCTCCCAATGTTCTCCCAACCCCCCACATTCCACATCTTTCTACTGGATTCCCCTCTGTCTTGCCTCCTCCGATCTCCCAAGATTATTTCCCCAGCGCCCCCCCCCCTCCGATGCGGCCCACTCCCTGCAGCTCGGCTGCCTGAAGCGGCGCCCGGACTG
The DNA here is from genome assembly GCF_964273705.1 of Natrix helvetica. NCBI lineage: Eukaryota > Metazoa > Chordata > Lepidosauria > Squamata > Natricidae > Natrix > Natrix helvetica. The sequence continues at coordinate 58,020,040 of NC_138555.1, read as the reverse complement.
CTCCGGGACCCAAGACGGCGCAGTCTCCACGCCCTCCCGGCGAGCCAAGCGGGCCGGCTGCTGACACGTGTCTCCTCCTTCCTCCCCCTCGCCAGGCCGGCCCCGCTGAGCGTGCTAGATAGCTTTCTACTGGATTCCCCTCTGTCTTGCCCCTCCGATCTCCCATGTTTCTTTCCCCCCCCCATGCCATTTTCTACTGGATTCCCCTCTGTCTTGCCCCCTCTTATCTCCCAAGCTTTGTTTCCCCAGTGTGCGATAGCTTTCTACTGGATTTCCCTCTGTCTTGCCCCTTCAGATCTCCCAAGGTTCTTTCCCCCGCAACTGCTTGCCATTTTCTACTGTATTTCCGTCTGTCTTGCCCCCTCCGCTCTCCCTAGGTTCTCCCCCCCCCCCATGCCATTTTGTACTGGATTCCCATGTCTCTTGCCCCCTCTGATCTCCCAAGGTTCTCCCAAGGTTCTCCCAACCCCTCACGTGCCATATCTTTCTACTGAATTCCCCTCTGTCTTGCCTCCTGGCATGTCCCAAGCTTTGTTTCCCCAGTGTGGGATAGCTTTCTACTGGATTCCCCTCTGTCTTGCCCCCTCAGATCTCCCAAGGTTCTTTCCCAAGTGTGCGATAGCTTTCTACTGGATTCCCCTCTGTCTTGCCTCCTCCGATCTCCCAAGGTTCTTTCCTCACCTTATTGCATCTTTCTACTGGGTTCCCCTCTGTCTTGCCCCCTCCTATCTCCCAAGCTTTGTTTCCCAAGCGTGCGATAGCTTTCTACTGGATTTCCCTCTGTCTTGCCCCTTCAAATCTCCCAAGGTTCTTTCCCCCCGCAACTGCTTGCCATTTTCTACTGTATTTCCGTCTGTCTTGCCCCCTCCGCTCTCCCTAGGTTCCCCCCCCCCCCCAATGCCATTTTGTACTGGATTCCCATGTCTCTTGCCCCCTCTGATCTCCCAAGGTTCTCCCAACCCCTCACGTGCCATATCTTTCTACTGAATTCCCCTCTGTCTTGCCTCCTGGCATGTCCCAAGCTTTGTTTCCCCAGTGTGGGATAGCTTTCTACTGGATTCCCCTCTGTCTTGCCCCCTCAGATCTCCCAAGGTTCTTTCCCAAGTGTGCGATAGCTTTCTACTGGATTCCCCTCTCTCTTGCCTCCTCCGATCTCCCAAGGTTCTTTCCTCACCTTATTGCATCTTTCTACTGGGTTCCCCTCTGTCTTGCCCCCTCCTATCTCCCAAGCTTTGTTTCCCAAGCGTGCGATAGCTTTCTACTGGATTCGCCTCTGTCTTGCCCCCTCCGATCTCCCATGGTTCTTCCCGCCCTCCCCCCCCCCCCGTGCCATTTTCTACTGGATTCCCCTCTGTCTTGCCTCCTGACATGTCCCAAGCTTTGTTTCCCAAGCGTGCGATAGCTTTCTACTGGATTCCCCTCTGTCTTGCCCCCTCCGATCTCCCAAGGTTCTTCCACCCCCCCCCCCCCCGCCATATCTTTCTACTGGATTCCCCTTTGTCTTGCCCCCTCTGATCTCCCGAGGTTCTTTCCTCAGCTTATGGCATGTTTCTATTGGATTCCCCTCCGTCTTGCCTCCTAGCATCTCCCAAGGTTCTCCCCCCCCCATGCCATTTTCTACTGGTTTCCCATCTCTCTTGCCCCCTCTGATCTCCCAATGTTCTCCCAACCCCCCACATTCCACATCTTTCTACTGGATTCCCCTCTGTCTTACCTCCTCCGATCTCCCAAGGTTATTTCCCCAGCGTGCGATAGCTTTCTACTGGATTCCCCTCTGTCTTGCCCCTTCAGATCTCCCAAGGTTCTTTCCCCCCCAACTACTTGCCATTTTCTACTGTATTTCCCTCTGTCTTGCCCCCTCCCATCTCCCAAGGTTCTTTCTCCCCCCCCTCCCCCATGCCATATATTTCTGCTGGATTCCTCTCTGTCTTGCCCCCTCAGATCTCCCAAGGTTATTTCCCAAGTGTCCGATAGCTTTATACTGGATTCCCCTCTGTCTTGGCCCCTCCGATCTCCCAAGGTTCTTTCCTCAGCATATGGCATCTTTCTACTAGATTCCACTCTGTCTTGCCCCCTCCGATCTCCCAAGGTTCTTTCCTCACCTTATGGCATCTTTCTACTGGGTTCCCCTCTGTCTTGCCTCCTCGCATCTCCCAAGCTTTGTTTCCCCAGCGTGCGATATCTTTCTACTGGATTCCCCTCCGTCTTGCCCCCTCCGATCTCCCGAGGTTCTTTCCTCAACTTATGGCGTGTTTCTACTGGATTCCCCTCTGTCTTGCCTCCTGGCATGTCCCAAGCTTTGTTCCCCCCCCCCCCCCCCGCATGCCATATCTTTCTGCTGGATTCCCCTCTGTCTTGCCTCCTCGCATCTCCCAAGGTTATTTCCCCAGTGTGCCATAACTTTCTACTGGGTCCCCCTCTGTCTTGCCCCCTCCTATCTCCCAAGCTTTGTTTCCCCAGCGTGCGATATCTTTCTACTGGATTCCCCTCCGTCTTGCCCCTTCTGATCTCCCGAGGTTCTTTCCTCAACTTATGGCATGTTTCTACTGGATTCCCCTCTGTCTTGCCCCCTCCTATCTCCCAAGCTTTGTTTCCCCAGTATGGGATAGCTTTCTACTGGATTCCCCTCTGTCTTGCCCCTCCGATCTCCCAAGGTTCTTTCTCCATCCCACCCCCCATGCTATATCTTTCTGCTGGATTTCCCTCTGTCTTGCCCCCTCCTATCTCCCGAGGTTCTTTCCTCAGCTTATGGCATGTTTCTAGTGGGTTCCCCTTCAGATCTCCCAAGGTACTCCCAACCTCCTACATGCCATATCTTTCTATTGGATTCCCCTCTGTATTGCCACCTAGCATCTCCCAAGGTTCTCCCCCCCCCCCCCATGCCATTTTGTACTGCATTCCCATCTCTCTTGCCCCTCCGATCTCCTAAGGTTCTTTCCTCACCTTTTGGCATCTTTCTACTGGGTTCCCCTCTGTCTTGCCCCATCCTATCTCCCAAGCTTTGTTTCCCCAGCGTGCGATAGCTTTCTACTGGATTTCCCTCTGTCTTTCCCCCTCCATCTCCCAAGGTTCTTTCCCCAGTGTGCGATAGCTTTCTACTGGATTCCCCCCTGTCTTGCCCCGGCCGATCTCCCAAGGTTCTTTCTCCACCCCACCCCCCATGCAATATCTTTCTGCTGGATTCCCCTCTGTCTTGCCTCCTCTGATCTCCCAAGGTTCTTTCCCCAGTGTGCGACAGCTTTCTTCGGGATTTCCCTCTGTCTTGCCCCCTCTGACCTCCCAAGGTTCTCCCCCCCCCTGCCATTTTCTACTTGGTCCCCCTCTGTGTTGCCTCCTAGCATCTCCCAAGGTTCTTTCCCCCCCCCCATGCCATTTTCTACTGGTTTCCCATCTCTCTTGCCTCCTCTTATCTCCCAAGCTTTGTTTCCCCAGTGTGCCATAGCTTTCTACTGGATTTCCCTCTGTCTTGCCCCTTCAGATCTCCCAAGGTTCTTTCCCCCCCAACTGCTTGCCATTTTCTACTGTATTTCCCTCTGTCTTGCCCCTCCGATCTCCCAAGGTTCTTCCCCCCCCCCCCCCGCGTGCCATAACTTTCTACTGGATTCCCCTCTGTCTTGCCCCCTCCGATCTCCCGAGGTTCTTTCCTCAGCTTATGGCATGTTTCTAGTGGATTCCCCTCTGTCTTGCCTCCTAGCATCTCCCAAGGTTATCCCCCCCCTCCGTGTGCCATTTTCTACTGGATTCCCCTCTGTCTTGCCCCCTCTTATCTCCCAAGCTTTGTTCCCCCACCCCATGCCATATAGCTTTCTACTGGATTCCCCTCTGTCTTGCCCGATTCCCCACTCTCTTGCCCCCTCAGATCTCCCAAGGTTCTTTCCCCAGAGTGCATATCTTTCTACTGGACTCCCCTCTGTATTGCCTCCTCAGATCTCCCAGGGTTCTCTCCCCCCCCCCCGCTCTGTTTTGCACCCTCTGATCTCCTAAGGTTTGTTTCCCCAGCGTGCGATACCTTTCTACTGGACTCCCCTCTGTATTGCCCTCTCCGATCTCCTAAGGTTCTTTCCCCAGCGTTCAACATCTTTCTACTGGATTTCCCTCTGCCTTGCCCCCTCAGATCTCCAAAGGTTTGTTTCCCCAGCGTGCAACATCTTTCTACTGGATTTCCCTCTGTCTTGCCCCCTCAGATCTCCCAAGGTTCTTCCGCCCCCCTCCCCGCATGCCATTTTGTACTGGATTCCCCTCTGTCTTGCCCCCTCTGATCTCCCAAGGTTTGTTTCCCCAGCGTGCAACATCTTTCTACTGGATTCCCCACTCTCTTGCCCCCTCAGATCTCCCAAGGTTCTTTCCCCAGCGTGCGATAGCTTTCTACTGGACTCCCCTCTGTCTTGCCCCCTCTTATCTCCCAAGCTTTGTTTCCCCAGCTTGCGATAGCTTTCTACTATATTTCCCTCTCCCTTGCCCCTGTGGTCTCCCAAGGTTCTTCCCCCCCCCCCCTTGTGCAACATCTTTCTACTGGATTCCCCTTTGTCTTGCCCCACCCCCCAGATCTCCCAAGGTTTGTTTCCCCAGCGTGCAACATCTTTCTACTGGATTCCCCTCTGTCTTGCCCCCTCTTATCTCCCAAGCTTTGTTTCCCCAGCTTGCGATAGCTTTCTACTATATTTCCCTCTCCCTTGCCCCTACGGTCTCCCAAGGTTCTTCCCCCACCCCTTGTGCAACATCTTTCTACTGGATTCCCCTTTGTCTTGCCCCCCCCCCCAGATCTCCCAAGGTTCTTTCCCCAGCGTGCGATAGCTTTCTACTGGACTTCCCTCTGTATTACCCCCTCTGATCTCCCAAGGTTCTTTCCCCAGCATGCAACATCTTTCTAATGGATTCCTCTCTGTCTTGCCCCCCTCAGATCTCCCAAGGTTCTTTCCCCAGCGTGCGATAGCTTTCTACTGGACTCCCCTCTGTATTGCCCCCTCCGATCTCCCAAGGTTCTTCCCCCCCCCCCCCCGTGCCATTTTCTACTGGACTCCCCTCTGTTTTGCCCTCTCCGATCTCCCAAGGTTCTTTCCCCAGCTTGCTATAGCTTTCTACTATATTTCCCTCTCCCTTGCCCCTGCGGTCTCCCAAGGTTCTTCCCCTCCCCCTTGTGCAACATCTTTCTACTGGATTCCCCTCTGTCTTGCCCCCCTCAGATCTCAAAAGGTTCTTTCCCCAGCGTGCGATAGCTTTCTACTGGACTCCCCTCTGTATTGCCCCCTCAGATCTCCCAAGGTTCTTTCCCCAGCTTGCAACAGCTTTCTACTGGACTCCCCTCTGTATTGCCTCCTCAGATCTCCCAGGGTTCTCTCCCCCCCCCCCGCTCTGTTTTGCACCCTCTGATCTCCTAAGGTTTGTTTCCCCAGCGTGCGATACCTTTCTACTGGACTCCCCTCTGTATTGCCCTCTCCGATCTCCTAAGGTTCTTTCCCCAGCGTTCAACATCTTTCTACTGGATTTCCCTCTGCCTTGCCCCCTCAGATCTCCCAAGGTTTGTTTCCCCAGCGTGCAACATCTTTCTACTGGATTCCCCACTCTCTTGCCCCCTCAGATCTCCCAAGGTTCTTTCCCCAGCGTGCGATAGCTTTCTACTGGACTCCCCTCTGTCTTGCCCCCTCTTATCTCCCAAGCTTTGTTTCCCCAGCTTGCGATAGCTTTCTACTATATTTCCCTCTCCCTTGCCCCTGCGGTCTCCCAAGATTCTTCACCCCCCCCCCTTGTGCAACATCTTTCTACTGGATTCCCCTCTGTCTTGCCCCCCTCAGATCTCCCAAGGTTCTTTCCCCAGCGTGCAACAGCTTTCTACTGGACTCCCCTCTGTATTACCCCCTCTGATCTCCCAAGGTAATTTCCCCAGCGTGCAACATCTTTCTACTGGATTCCCCTCTGTCTTGCCCCCCTCAGATCTCCAAGGTTCTTTCCCCAGCGTGCGATAGCTTTCTACTGGACTCCCCTCTGTATTGCCCCCTCCGATCTCCCAAGGTTCTCCCCCCCCCCCGTGCCATTTTCTACTGGACTCCCCTCTGTTTTGCCCTCTCCGATCTCCCAAGGTTCTTTCCCCAGCTTGCGATAGCTTTCTACTATATTTCCCTCTCCCTTGCCCCTGCGGTCTCCCAAGGTTCTTCCCCCCCCCCCCCCTTGTGCAACATATTTCTACTGGATTCCCCTCTGTCTTGCCCCCCTCAGATCTCAAAAGGTTCTTTCCCCAGCGTGCGATAGCTTTCTACTGGACTCCCCTCTGTATTGCCCCCTCAGATCTCCCAAGGTTCTTTCCCCAGCTTGCAACAGCTTTCTACTGGACTCCCCTCTGTATTGCCTCCTCAGATCTCCCAGGGTTCTCTCCCCCCCCCCCGCTCTGTTTTGCACCCTCTGATCTCCTAAGGTTTGTTTCCCCAGCGTGCGATACCTTTCTACTGGACTCCCCTCTGTATTGCCCTCTCCGATCTCCTAAGGTTCTTTCCCCAGCGTTCAACATCTTTCTACTGGATTTCCCTCTGCCTTGCCCCCTCAGATCTCCCAAGGTTTGTTTCCCCAGCGTGCAACATCTTTCTACTGGATTCCCCACTCTCTTGCCCCCTCAGATCTCCCAAGGTTCTTTCCCCAGCGTGCGATAGCTTTCTACTGGACTCCCCTCTGTCTTGCCCCCTCTTATCTCCCAAGCTTTGTTTCCCCAGCTTGCGATAGCTTTCTACTATATTTCCCTCTCCCTTGCCCCTGCGGTCTCCCAAGATTCTTCACCCCCCCCCCTTGTGCAACATCTTTCTACTGGATTCCCCTCTGTCTTGCCCCCCTCAGATCTCCCAAGGTTCTTTCCCCAGCGTGCAACAGCTTTCTACTGGACTCCCCTCTGTATTACCCCCTCTGATCTCCCAAGGTAATTTCCCCAGCGTGCAACATCTTTCTACTGGATTCCCCTCTGTCTTGCCCCCCTCAGATCTCCAAGGTTCTTTCCCCAGCGTGCGATAGCTTTCTACTGGACTCCCCTCTGTATTGCCCCCTCCGATCTCCCAAGGTTCTCCCCCCCCCCCGTGCCATTTTCTACTGGACTCCCCTCTGTTTTGCCCTCTCCGATCTCCCAAGGTTCTTTCCCCAGCTTGCGATAGCTTTCTACTATATTTCCCTCTCCCTTGCCCCTGCGGTCTCCCAAGGTTCTTCCCCCCCCCCCCCCTTGTGCAACATATTTCTACTGGATTCCCCTTTGTCTTGCCCCCCCCCCCAGATCTCCCAAGGTTCTTTCCCCAGCGTGCGATAGCTTTCTACTGGACTTCCCTCTGTATTACCCCCTCTGATCTCCCAAGGTTCTTTCCCCAGCATGCAACATCTTTCTACTGGATTCCTCTCTGTCTTGCCCCCCTCAGATCTCCCAAGGTTCTTTCCCCAGCGTGCGATAGCTTTCTACTGGACTCCCCTCTGTATTGCCCCCTCAGATCTCCCAAGGTTCTTTCCCCAGCTTGCAACAGCTTTCTACTGGACTCCCCTCTGTATTGCCTCCTCAGATCTCCCAGGGTTCTCTCCCCCCCCCCCCGCTCTGTTTTGCACCCTCTGATCTCCTAAGGTTTGTTTCCCCAGCGTGCGATACCTTTCTACTGGACTCCCCTCTGTATTGCCCTCTCCGATCTCCTAAGGTTCTTTCCCCAGCGTTCAACATCTTTCTACTGGATTTCCCTCTGCCTTGCCCCCTCAGATCTCCAAAGGTTTGTTTCCCCAGCGTGCAACATCTTTCTACTGGATTCCCCTCTGTCTTGCCCCCCCCCAGATCTCCCAAGGTTCTTCCGCCCCCCTCCCCGCATGCCATTTTGTACTGGATTCCCCTCTGTCTTGCCCCCTCTGATCTCCCAAGGTTTGTTTCCCCAGCGTGCAACATCTCTCTACTGGATTCCCCACTCTCTTGCCCCCTCAGATCTCCCAAGGTTCTTTCCCCAGCGTGCGATAGCTTTCTACTGGACTCCCCTCTGTCTTGCCCCCTCTTATCTCCCAAGCTTTGTTTCCCCAGCTTGCGATAGCTTTCTACTATATTTCCCTCTCCCTTGCCCCTGCGGTCTCCCAAGATTCTTCACCCCCCCCCCCTTGTGCAACATCTTTCTACTGGATTCCCCTCTGTCTTGCCCCCCTCAGATCTCCCAAGGTTCTTTCCCCAGCGTGCAACAGCTTTCTACTGGACTCCCCTCTGTATTACCCCCTCTGATCTCCCAAGGTTCTTTCCCCAGCATGCAACATCTTTCCAATGGATTCCTCTCTGTCTTGCCCCCCTCAGATCTCCCAAGGTTCTTTCCCCAGCGTGCGATAGCTTTCTACTGGACTCCCCTCTGTATTGCCCCCTCCGATCTCCCAAGGTTCTTCCCCCCCCCCCCCGTGCCATTTTCTACTGGACTCCCCTCTGTTTTGCCCTCTCCGATCTCCCAAGGTTCTTTCCCCAGCTTGCTATAGCTTTCTACTATATTTCCCTCTCCCTTGCCCCTGCGGTCTCCCAAGGTTCTTCCCCTCCCCCTTGTGCAACATCTTTCTACTGGATTCCCCTCTGTCTTGCCCCCCTCAGATCTCAAAAGGTTCTTTCCCCAGCGTGCGATAGCTTTCTACTGGACTCCCCTCTGTATTGCCCCCTCAGATCTCCCAAGGTTCTTTCCCCAGCTTGCAACAGCTTTCTACTGGACTCCCCTCTGTATTGCCTCCTCAGATCTCCCAGGGTTCTCTCCCCCCCCCCCCGCTCTGTTTTGCACCCTCTGATCTCCTAAGGTTTGTTTCCCCAGCGTGCGATACCTTTCTACTGGACTCCCCTCTGTATTGCCCTCTCCGATCTCCTAAGGTTCTTTCCCCAGCGTTCAACATCTTTCTACTGGATTTCCCTCTGCCTTGCCCCCTCAGATCTCCCAAGGTTTGTTTCCCCAGCGTGCAACATCTTTCTACTGGATTCCCCACTCTCTTGCCCCCTCAGATCTCCCAAGGTTCTTTCCCCAGCGTGCGATAGCTTTCTACTGGACTCCCCTCTGTCTTGCCCCCTCTTATCTCCCAAGCTTTGTTTCCCCAGCTTGCGATAGCTTTCTACTATATTTCCCTCTCCCTTGCCCCTGCGGTCTCCCAAGATTCTTCACCCCCCCCCCCCTTGTGCAACATCTTTCTACTGGATTCCCCTCTGTCTTGCCCCCCTCAGATCTCCCAAGGTTCTTTCCCCAGCGTGCAACAGCTTTCTACTGGACTCCCCTCTGTATTACCCCCTCTGATCTCCCAAGGTAATTTCCCCAGCGTGCAACATCTTTCTACTGGATTCCCCTCTGTCTTGCCCCCCTCAGATCTCCAAGGTTCTTTCCCCAGCGTGCGATAGCTTTCTACTGGACTCCCCTCTGTATTGCCCCCTCCGATCTCCCAAGGTTCTCCCCCCCCCCCCGTGCCATTTTCTACTGGACTCCCCTCTGTTTTGCCCTCTCCGATCTCCCAAGGTTCTTTCCCCAGCTTGCGATAGCTTTCTACTATATTTCCCTCTCCCTTGCCCCTGCGGTCTCCCAAGGTTCTTCCCCCCCCCCTTGTGCAACATATTTCTACTGGATTCCCCTTTGTCTTGCCCCCCCCCCAGATCTCCCAAGGTTCTTTCCCCAGCGTGCGATAGCTTTCTACTGGACTTCCCTCTGTATTACCCCCTCTGATCTCCCAAGGTTCTTTCCCCAGCATGCAACATCTTTCTACTGGATTCCTCTCTGTCTTGCCCCCCTCAGATCTCCCAAGGTTCTTTCCCCAGCGTGCGATAGCTTTCTACTGGACTCCCCTCTGTATTGCCCCCTCAGATCTCCCAAGGTTCTTTCCCCAGCTTGCAACAGCTTTCTACTGGACTCCCCTCTGTATTGCCTCCTCAGATCTCCCAGGGTTCTCTCCCCCCCCCCCCCCGCTCTGTTTTGCACCCTCTGATCTCCTAAGGTTTGTTTCCCCAGCGTGCGATACCTTTCTACTGGACTCCCCTCTGTATTGCCCTCTCCGATCTCCTAAGGTTCTTTCCCCAGCGTTCAACATCTTTCTACTGGATTTCCCTCTGCCTTGCCCCCTCAGATCTCCAAAGGTTTGTTTCCCCAGCGTGCAACATCTTTCTACTGGATTCCCCTCTGTCTTGCCCCCCCCCAGATCTCCCAAGGTTCTTCCGCCCCCCTCCCCGCATGCCATTTTGTACTGGATTCCCCTCTGTCTTGCCCCCTCTGATCTCCCAAGGTTTGTTTCCCCAGCGTGCAACATCTTTCTACTGGATTCCCCACTCTCTTGCCCCCTCAGATCTCCCAAGGTTCTTTCCCCAGCGTGCGATAGCTTTCTACTGGACTCCCCTCTGTCTTGCCCCCTCTTATCTCCCAAGCTTTGTTTCCCCAGCTTGCGATAGCTTTCTACTATATTTCCCTCTCCCTTGCCCCTGCGGTCTCCCAAGATTCTTCACCCCCCCCCCCCTTGTGCAACATCTTTCTACTGGATTCCCCTCTGTCTTGCCCCCCTCAGATCTCCCAAGGTTCTTTCCCCAGCGTGCAACAGCTTTCTACTGGACTCCCCTCTGTATTACCCCCTCTGATCTCCCAAGGTAATTTCCCCAGCGTGCAACATCTTTCTACTGGATTCCCCTCTGTCTTGCCCCGCTCAGATCTCCAAGGTTCGTTCCCCAGCGTGCGATAGCTTTCTACTGGACTCCCCTCTGTATTGCCCCCTCAGATCTCCCAAGGTTATTTCCCCAGTGTGCCACAACTTTCTACTGGATTCCCCTGTCTTGCCCCCTCCGATCTCCCAAGGTTCTTTCCCCAGCGTGCAACATCTTTCTACTGGATTCCCCTCTGTCTTGCCCCCCTCAGATCTCCCAAGGTTCTTTCCCCAGTGTGCGATAGCTTTCTACTGGATTCCCCTCTGTATTGCCCCCTCTGATTTCCCAAGGTTCTTTCCCCAGCGTTCAACATTTTTCTACTGGATTTCCCTCTACCTTGCCCCCTCCGATCTTCCAAGGTTCTTTCCTCAGCATATGGCATCTTTCTACTATATTTCCCTCTGTCTTGCCCCTTCAGATCTCCCAAGGTTCTTCCCCCCCACTCCCCGTGCCATTTTCTATTGGATTCCCCTCTGTCTTGCCCACTGTGGTCTCCCAAGGTTTGTTTCCTCAGCGTGCAACGTCTTTCTACTGGATTCCCCTCTGCCTTGCCCACTCTGGTCTCCCAAGGTTTGTTTCCTCAGCGTGCAACGTCTTTCTACTGGATTCCCCTCTGCCTTGCCCACTCTGATCTCCCAAGGTTCTTCCGCCCCCCTCCCCGCCCCCTCCCCGCATGCCATTTTGTACTGGATTCCCCTCTGTCTTGCCCCCTCTGATCTTCCTAGGTTCTTTCCCCAGCGTGCGATAGGTTTCTACTGGATTCCCCTCTGTATTCCCCCCTCCGATCTCCCAGGGTTCTCCCCCCACCCCGCTCTGTTTTGCCCCCTCTGATCTCCTAAGGTTTGTTTCCCCAGTGTGCAACATCTTTCTACTGGATTCCCCTGTCTTGCCTCCTGTGATCTCCCTAGGTTCTTTCCTCAGCGTATGGCATCTTTCTACTGGGTTCCCCTCTGTCTTGCCCCCTCCTATCTCCCAAGCTTTGTTTCCCAAGCGTGCGATAGCTTTCTACTGGATTCCCCTCTGTCTTGCCCCCTCCGATCTCCCATGGTTCTTCCCGCCCCACCCCCCGCGTGCTATTTTCTACTGGATTCCCCTCTTTCTTGCCCCTTCAGCTCTCCCAAGGTTCTTTCTCCCCCCCCCATGCCATATCTTTCTGCTGGATTACTCTCTGTTTTGCCCCCTCAGATCTCCCAAGGCTCTCCCCCCCCCCCGTGCCATTTTCTACTGGATTCCCCTCTGTCTTGCCTCCTGACATGTCCCAAGCTTTGTTTCCCAAACGTGCGATAGCTTTCTACTGGATTCCCCTCTGTCTTGCCCCCTCCGATCTCCCATGGTTCTTCCCGCCCCCCCCCCCCGCGTGCCATTTTCTACTGGATTCCCCTCTTTCTTGCCCCTTCCGCTCTCCCAAGGTTCTTCCCCCCCCCCCCGCGTGCCATTTTCTACTGGATTCCCCTCTTTCTTGCCCCTTCCGCTCTCCCAAGGTTCTTCCCCCCCCCCCCGCATGCCATATCTTTCTGCTGGATTCCTCTCTGTTTTGCCCCCTCAGATCTCCCAAGGTTCTCTCCCCCTCCCCCCCCGTGCCATTTTCTACTGGATTCCCCTCTGTCTTGCCTCCTGACATGTCCCAAGCTTTGTTTCCCCAGTGTGGGATAGCTTTCTACTGGATTCCCCTCTGTCTTGCCCCTTCAGATCTCCCAAGGTTCTTTCCCCCCCAACTGCTTGCCATTTTCTACTGTATTTCCCTCTGTCTTGCCCCCTCCCATCTCCCAAGGTTCTTTCTCCCCCCCCTCCCCCATGCCATATATTTCTGCTGGATTCCTCTCTGTCTTGTCCCCTCAGATCTCCCAAGGTTCTTTCCCAAGTGTGCGATAGCTTTCTACTGGATTCCCCTCTGTCTTGCCTCCTCCGATCTCCCAAGGTTCTTTCCTCACCTTATTGCATCTTTCTACTGGGTTCCCCTCTGTCTTGCCCCCTCCTATCTCCCAAGATTTGTTTCCCAAGTGTGCGATAGCTTTCTACTGGATTCCCCTCTGTCTTGCCCCCTCCGATCTCCCATGGTTCTTCCCGCCCCGCCCCCCCGCGTGCCATTTTCTACTGGATTCCCCTCTTTCTTGCCCCTTCCGCTCTCCCAAGGTTCTTTCTCCCCCCCCGCCCCCCCCCGCATGCCATATCTTTCTGCTGGATTCCTCTCTGTCTTGCCTCCTCGCATCTCCCAAGGTTATTTCCCAAGTGTCCGATAGCTTTCTACTGGATTCCCCTCTGTCTTGCCCCCTCCGATTTCCCAAGGTTCTTTCCTCAGCATATGGCATCCTTCTACTGAATTCCCCTCCGTCTTGCCTCCTGGCATGTCCCAAGCTTTGTTTCCCCAGTGTGGGATAGCTTTCTACTGGATTCCCCTCTGTCTTGCCTCCTCCGATCTCCCGAGGTTCTTTCCTCAACTTATGGCGTGTTTCTACTGGATTCCCCTCTGTCTTGCCTCCTGGCATGTCCCAAGCTTTGTTCCCCCCCCCCCCCCGCATGCCATATCTTTCTGCTGGATTCCCCTCTGTCTTGCCTCCTCGCATCTCCCAAGGTTATTTCCCCAGTGTGCCATAACTTTCTACTGGGTCCCCCTCTGTCTTGCCCCCTCCTATCTCCCAAGCTTTGTTTCCCCAGCGTGCGATATCTTTCTACTGGATTCCCCTCCATCTTGCCCCTTCCGATCTCCCGAGGTTCTTTCCTCAACTTATGGCATGTTTCTACTGGATTCCCCTCTGTCTTGCCTCCTGGCATGTCCCAAGCTTTGTTTCCCCAGTGTGGGATAGCTTTCTACTGGATTCCCCTCTGTCTTGCCCCTCCGATCTCCCAAGGTTCTTTCTCCATCCCACCCCCCATGCTATATCTTTCTGCTGGATTTCCCTCTGTCTTGCCCCCTCCTATCTCCCGAGGTTCTTTCCTCAGCTTATGGCATGTTTCTAGTGGGTTCCCCTTCAGATCTCCCAAGGTACTCCCAACCTCCTACATGCCATATCTTTCTATTGGATTCCCCTCTGTATTGCCACCTAGCATCTCCCAAGGTTCTCCCCCCCCCCATGCCATTTTGTACTGCATTCCCATCTCTCTTGCCCCTCCGATCTCCTAAGGTTCTTTCCTCACCTTTTGGCATCTTTCTACTGGGTTCCCCTCTGTCTTGCCCCATCCTATCTCCCAAGCTTTGTTTCCCCAGCGTGCGATAGCTTTCTACTGGATTTCCCTCTGTCTTTCCCCCTCCATCTCCCAAGGTTCTTTCCCCAGTGTGCGATAGCTTTCTACTGGATTCCCCTCTTTCTTGCCCCTTCCGCTCTCCCAAGGTTCTTTCTCCCCCCCCCGCCCCCCCGCATGCCATATCTTTCTGCTGGATTCCTCTCTGTCTTGCCTCCTCGCATCTCCCAAGGTTATTTCCCAAGTGTCCGATAGCTTTCTACTGGATTCCCCTCTGTCTTGCCCCCTCCGATTTCCCAAGGTTCTTTCCTCAGCATATGGCATCCTTCTACTGAATTCCCCTCCGTCTTGCCTCCTGGCATGTCCCAAGCTTTGTTTCCCCAGTGTGGGATAGCTTTCTACTGGATTCCCCTCTGTCTTGCCTCCTCCGGTCTCCCAAGGTTCTTTCTCCCCGCCCCCCCGCATGCCATATCTTTCTGCTGGATTCCCCTCTGTCTTGCCCCCTCTTATCTCCCAAGCTTTGTCCCCCACCCCACCCCCGCATGCCATATCTTTCTGCTGGATTCCCCTCTGTCTTGCCTCCTCGCATCTCCCAAGGTTCTTTCCCCAGTGTGCCATAACTTTCTACTGGATTCCCCTCTGTCTTGCCCCCTCCGATCTCCCAAGGTTCTTTCCTCAGCATATGGCATCTTTCTACTGGATTCCCCTCTGCCTTGCCCCTTCCGCTCTCCCAAGGTTCTTCCCCCCCCCCCCCCGCATGCCATATCTTTCTGCTGGATTCCCCTCTGTCTTGCCCCCTCTTATCTCCCAAGCTTTGTTCCCCCACCCCATGCCATATAGCTTTCTACTGGATTCCCCTCTGTCTTGCCCGTTTCCCCACTCTCTTGCCCCCTCAGATCTCCCAAGTTTCTTTCCCCAGAGTGCATATCGTTCTACTGGACTCCCCTCTGTATTGCCTCCTCAGATCTCCCAGGGTTCTCTCCCCCCCCCCCCGCTCTGTTTTGCCCCCTCTGATCTCCTAAGGTTTGTTTCCCCAGCGTGCAACATCTTTCTACTGGACTCCCCTCTGTATTGTCCTCTCCGATCTCCCAAGGTTCTTTCCCCAGCGTTCAACATCTTTCTACTGGATTTCCCTCTGTCTTGCCCCCTCAGATCTCCCAAGGTTCTTCCACCCCCCTCCCCGCATGCCATTTTGTACTGGATTCCCCTCTGTCTTGCCCCCTCTGATCTCCCAAGGTTTGTTTCCCCAGCGTGCAACATCTTTCTACTGGATTCCCCACTCTCTTGCCCCCTCAGATCTCCCAAGGTTCTTTCCCCAGCGTGCGATAGCTTTCTACTGGACTCCCCTCTGTCTTGCCCCCTCTTATCTCCCAAGCTTTGTTTCCCCAGCTTGCTATAGCTTTCTACTATATTTCCCTCTCCCTTGCCCCTGCGGTCTCCCAAGGTTCTTCCCCTCCCCCTTGTGCAACATCTTTCTACTGGATTCCCCTCTGTCTTGCCCCCCTCAGATCTCAAAAGGTTCTTTCCCCAGCGTGCGATAGCTTTCTACTGGACTCCC
The DNA here is from genome assembly GCF_964273705.1 of Natrix helvetica. NCBI lineage: Eukaryota > Metazoa > Chordata > Lepidosauria > Squamata > Natricidae > Natrix > Natrix helvetica. The sequence continues at coordinate 58,004,675 of NC_138555.1, read as the reverse complement.
CTCTGTATTGCCCCCTCAGATCTCCCAAGGTTCTTTCCCCAGCTTGCAACAGCTTTCTACTGGACTCCCCTCTGTATTGCCTCCTCAGATCTCCCAGGGTTCTCTCTCCCCCCCCCCCGCTCTGTTTTGCACCCTCTGATCTCCTAAGGTTTGTTTCCCCAGCGTGCGATACCTTTCTACTGGACTCCCCTCTGTATTGCCGTCTCCGATCTCCTAAGGTTCTTTCCCCAGCGTTCAACATCTTTCTACTGGATTTCCCTCTGCCTTGCCCCCTCAGATCTCCAAAGGTTTGTTTCCCCAGCGTGCAACATCTTTCTACTGGATTCCCCTCTGTCTTGCCCCCCCCCCAGATCTCCCAAGGTTCTTCCGCCCCCCTCCCCGCATGCCATTTTGTACTAGATTCCCCTCTGTCTTGCCCACTCTGATCTCCCAAGGTTTGTTTCCCCAGCGTGCAACATCTTTCTACTGGATTCCCCACTCTCTTGCCCCCTCAGATCTCCCAAGGTTCTTTCCCCAGCGTGCGATAGCTTTCTACTGGATTCCCCTCTGTCTTGCCCCCTCTTATCTCCCAAGCTTTGTTTCCCCAGCTTGCGGATAGCTTTCTACTATATTTCCCTCTCCCTTGCCCCTGCGGTCTCCCAAGATTCTTCACCCCCCCCCCTTGTGCAACATCTTTCTACTGGATTCCCCTCTGTCTTGCCCCCCTCAGATCTCCCAAGGTTCTTTCCCCAGCGTGCAACAGCTTTCTACTGGACTCCCCTCTGTATTACCCCCTCTGATCTCCCAAGGTAATTTCCCCAGCGTGCAACATCTTTCTACTGGATTCCCCTCTGTCTTGCCCCCCTCAGATCTCCAAGGTTCTTTCCCCAGCGTGCGATAGCTTTCTACTGGACTCCCCTCTGTTTTGCCCTCTCCGATCTCCCAAGGTTCTTTCCCCAGCTTGCGATAGCTTTCTACTATATTTCCCTCTCCCTTGCCCCTGCGGTCTCCCAAGGTTCTTCCCCCCCCCCCCTTGTGCAACATCTTTCTACTGGATTCCCCTTTGTCTTCCCCCCCACCAGATCTCCCGAGGTTCTTTCCCCAGCGTGCGACAGCTTTCTACTAGGCTTCCCTCTGTATTACCCCCTCTGATCTCCCAAGGTTCTTTCCCCAGCATGCAACATCTTTCTACTGGATTCCTCTCTGTCTTGCCCCCCTCAGATCTCCCAAGGTTCTTTCCCCAGCGTGCGATAGCTTTCTACTGGACTCCCCTCTGTATTGCCCCCTCCGATCTCCCAAGGTTCTTCCCCCCCCCCCGTGCCATTTTCTACTGGACTCCCCTCTGTTTTGCCCTCTCCGATCTCCCAAGGTTCTTTCCCCAGCTTGCTATAGCTTTCTACTATATTTCCCTCTCCCTTGCCCCTGCGATCTCCCAAGGTTCTTCCCCTCCCCCTTGTGCAACATCTTTCTACTGGATTCCCCTCTGTCTTGCCCCCCTCAGATCTCAAAAGGTTCTTTCCCCAGCGTGCGATAGCTTTCTACTGGACTCCCCTCTGTATTGCCCCCTCAGATCTCCCAAGGTTCTTTCCCCAGCTTGCAACAGCTTTCTACTGGACTCCCCTCTGTATTGCCTCCTCAGATCTCCCAGGGTTCTCTCCCCCCCCCCCCGCTCTGTTTTGCACCCTCTGATCTCCTAAGGTTTGTTTCCCCAGCGTGCGATACCTTTCTACTGGACTCCCCTCTGTATTGCCCTCTCCGATCTCCTAAGGTTCTTTCCCCAGCGTTCAACATCTTTCTACTGGACTCCCCTCTGTCTTGCCCCCTCTTATCTCCCAAGCTTTGTTTCCCCAGCTTGCGATAGCTTTCTACTATATTTCCCTCTCCCTTGCCCCTGCGGTCTCCCAAGATTCTTCACCCCCCCCCCCTTGTGCAACATCTTTCTACTGGATTCCCCTCTGTCTTGCCCCCCTCAGATCTCCCAAGGTTCTTTCCCCAGCGTGCAACAGCTTTCTACTGGACTCCCCTCTGTATTACCCCCTCTGATCTCCCAAGGTAATTTCCCCAGCGTGCAACATCTTTCTACTGGATTCCCCTCTGTCTTGCCCCCCTCAGATCTCCAAGGTTCTTTCCCCAGCGTGCGATAGCTTTCTACTGGACTCCCCTCTGTATTGCCCCCTCCGATCTCCCAAGGTTCTTCCCCCCCCCCCCCCGGTGCCATTTTCTACTGGACTCCCCTCTGTTTTGCCCTCTCCGATCTCCCAAGGTTCTTTCCCCAGCTTGCGATAGCTTTCTACTATATTTCCCTCTCCCTTGCCCCTGCGGTCTCCCAAGGTTCTTCCCCCCCCCCCTTGTGCAACATCTTTCTACTGGATTCCCCTTTGTCTTGCCCCCCCCCCCCAGATCTCCCAAGGTTCTTTCCCCAGCGTGCGATAGCTTTCTACTGGACTTCCCTCTGTATTACCCCCTCTGATCTCCCAAGGTTCTTTCCCCAGCATGCAACATCTTTCTACTGGATTCCTCTCTGTCTTGCCCCCCTCAGATCTCCCAAGGTTCTTTCCCCAGCGTGCGATAGCTTTCTACTGGACTCCCCTCTGTATTGCCCCCTCAGATCTCCCAAGGTTCTTTCCCCAGCTTGCAACAGCTTTGTACTGGACTCCCCTCTGTATTGCCTCCTCAGATCTCCCAGGGTTCTCCCCCCCCCCCCGCTCTGTTTTGCACCCTCTGATCTCCTAAGGTTTGTTTCCCCAGCGTGCGATACCTTTCTACTGGACTCCCCTCTGTATTGCCCTCTCCGATCTCCTAAGGTTCTTTCCCCAGCGTTCAACATCTTTCTACTGGATTTCCCTCTGCCTTGCCCCCTCAGATCTCCAAAGGTTTGTTTCCCCAGCGTGCAACATCTTTCTACTGGATTCCCCTCTGTCTTGCCCCCCCCCCCAGATCTCCCAAGGTTCTTCCGCCCCCCTCCCCGCATGCCATTTTGTACTGGATTCCCCTCTGTCTTGCCCCCTCTGATCTCCCAAGGTTTGTTTCCCCAGCGTGCAACATCTTTCTACTGGATTCCCCACTCTCTTGCCCCCTCAGATCTCCCAAGGTTCTTTCCCCAGCGTGCGATAGCTTTCTACTGGACTCCCCTCTGTCTTGCCCCCTCTTATCTCCCAAGCTTTGTTTCCCCAGCTTGCGATAGCTTTCTACTATATTTCCCTCTCCCTTGCCCCTGCGGTCTCCCAAGATTCTTCACCCCCCCCCCTTGTGCAACATCTTTCTACTGGATTCCCCTCTGTCTTGCCCCCCTCAGATCTCCAAGGTTCTTTCCCCAGCGTGCGATAGCTTTCTACTGGACTCCCCTCTGTATTGCCCCCTCCGATCTCCCAAGGTTCTTCCCCCCCCCCCCCGTGCCATTTTCTACTGGACTCCCCTCTGTTTTGCCCTCTCCGATCTCCCAAGGTTCTTTCCCCAGCTTGCGATAGCTTTCTACTATATTTCCCTCTCCCTTGCCCCTGCGGTCTCCCAAGGTTCTCCCGCCCCCCCTTGTGCAACATCTTTCTACTGGATTCCCCTTTGTCTCCCCCCCCCCCAGATCTCCCAAGGTTCTTTCCCCAGCGTGCGATAGCTTTCTACTGGACTTCCCTCTGTATTACCCCCTCTGATCTCCCAAGGTTCTTTCCCCAGCATGCAACATCTTTCTACTGGATTCCTCTCTGTCTTGCCCCCCTCAGATCTCCCAAGGTTCTTTCCCCAGCGTGCGATAGCTTTCTACTGGACTCCCCTCTGTATTGCCCCCTCCGATCTCCCAAGGTTCTTCCCCCCCCCCCCGTGCCATTTTCTACTGGACTCCCCTCTGTTTTGCCCTCTCCGATCTCCCAAGGTTCTTTCCCCAGCTTGCTATAGCTTTCTACTATATTTCCCTCTCCCTTGCCCCTGCGGTCTCCCAAGGTTCTTCCCCTCCCCCTTGTGCAACATCTTTCTACTGGATTCCCCTCTGTCTTGCCCCCCTCAGATCTCAAAAGGTTCTTTCCCCAGCGTGCGATAGCTTTCTACTGGACTCCCCTCTGTATTGCCCCCTCAGATCTCCCAAGGTTCTTTCCCCAGCTTGCAACAGCTTTCTACTGGACTCCCCTCTGTATTGCCTCCTCAGATCTCCCAGGGTTCTCTCCCCCCCCCCGCTCTGTTTTGCACCCTCTGATCTCCTAAGGTTTGTTTCCCCAGCGTGCGATACCTTTCTACTGGACTCCCCTCTGTATTGCCCTCTCCGATCTCCTAAGGTTCTTTCCCCAGCGTTCAACATCTTTCTACTGGATTTCCCTCTGCCTTGCCCCCTCAGATCTCCAAAGGTTTGTTTCCCCAGCTTGCAACATCTTTCTACTGGATTCCCCTCTGTCTTGCCCCCCCCCCCAGATCTCCCAAGGTTCTTCCGCCCCCCTCCCCGCATGCCATTTTGTACTGGATTCCCCTCTGTCTTGCCCACTCTGATCTCCCAAGGTTTGTTTCCCCAGCGTGCAACATCTTTCTACTGGATTCCCCACTCTCTTGCCCCCTCAGATCTCCCAAGGTTCTTTCCCCAGCGTGCGATAGCTTTCTACTGGACTGCCCTCTGTCTTGCCCCCTCTTATCTCCCAAGCTTTGTTTCCCCAGCTTGCGATAGCTTTCTACTATATTTCCCTCTCCCTTGCCCCTGCGGTCTCCCAAGATTCTTCACCCCCCCCCATTGTGCAACATCTTTCTACTGGATTCCCCTCTGTCTTGCCCCCCTCAGATCTCCCAAGGTTCTTTCCCCAGCGTGCAACAGCTTTCTACTGGACTCCCCTCTGTATTACCCCCTCTGATCTCCCAAGGTAATTTCCCCAGCGTGCAACATCTTTCTACTGGATTCCCCTCTGTCTTGCCCCCCTCAGATCTCCAAGGTTCTTTCCCCAGCGTGCGATAGCTTTCTACTGGACTCCCCTCTGTATTGCCCCCTCCGATCTCCCAAGGTTCTCCCCCCCCCCCCCGGTGCCATTTTCTACTGGACTCCCCTCTGTTTTGCCCTCTCCGATCTCCCAAGGTTCTTTCCCCAGCTTGCGATAGCTTTCTACTATATTTCCCTCTCCCTTGCCCCTGCGGTCTCCCAAGGTTCTTCCCCCCCCCCTTGTGCAACATCTTTCTACTGGATTCCCCTTTGTCTTGCCCCCCCCCCAGATCTCCCAAGGTTCTTTCCCCAGCGTGCGATAGCTTTCTACTGGACTTCCCTCTGTATTACCCCCTCTGATCTCCCAAGGTTCTTTCCCCAGCATGCAACATCTTTCTACTGGATTCCTCTCTGTCTTGCCCCCCTCAGATCTCCCAAGGTTCTTTCCCCAGCGTGCGATAGCTTTCTATTGGACTCCCCTCTGTATTGCCCCCTCAGATCTCCCAAGGTTCTTTCCCCAGCTTGCAACAGCTTTCTACTGGACTCCCCTCTGTATTGCCTCCTCAGATCTCCCAGGGTTCTCTCCCCCCCCCCCGCTCTGTTTTGCACCCTCTGATCTCCTAAGGTTTGTTTCCCCAGCGTGCGATACCTTTCTACTGGACTCCCCTCTGTATTGCCCTCTCCGATCTCCTAAGGTTCTTTCCCCAGCGTTCAACATCTTTCTACTGGATTCCCCTCTGTCTTGCCCCCCCCCAGATCTCCCAAGGTTCTTCCGCCCCCCTCCCCGCATGCCATTTTGTACTGGATTCCCCTCTGTCTTGCCCCCTCTGATCTCCCAAGGTTTGTTTCCCCAGCGTGCAACATCTTTCTACTGGATTCCCCACTCTCTTGCCCCCTCAGATCTCCCAAGGTTCTTTCCCCAGCGTGCGATAGCTTTCTACTGGACTCCCCTCTGTCTTGCCCCCTCTTATCTCCCAAGCTTTGTTTCCCCAGCTTGCGATAGCTTTCTACTATATTTCCCTCTCCCTTGCCCCTGCGGTCTCCCAAGATTCTTCACCCCCCCCCCTTGTGCAACATCTTTCTACTGGATTCCCCTCTGTCTTGCCCCCCTCAGATCTCCCAAGGTTCTTTCCCCAGCGTGCAACAGCTTTCTACTGGACTCCCCTCTGTATTACCCCCTCTGATCTCCCAAGGTAATTTCCCCAGCGTGCAACATCTTTCTACTGGATTCCCCTCTGTCTTGCCCCCCTCAGATCTCCAAGGTTCGTTCCCCAGCGTGCGATAGCTTTCTACTGGACTCCCCTCTGTATTGCCCCCTACGATCTCCCAAGGTTCTCCCCCCCCCCCCCCCCGGTGCCATTTTCTACTGGACTCCCCTCTGTTTTGCCCTCTCCGATCTCCCAAGGTTCTTTCCCCAGCTTGCGATAGCTTTCTACTATATTTCCCTCTCCCTTGCCCCTGCGGTCTCCCAAGGTTCTTCCCCCCCCCCCTTGTGCAACATCTTTCTACTGGATTCCCCTTTGTCTTGCCCCCCCCCCCAGATCTCCCAAGGTTCTTTCCCCAGCGTGCGATAGCTTTCTACTGGACTTCCCTCTGTATTACCCCCTCTGATCTCCCAAGGTTCTTTCCCCAGCATGCAACATCTTTCTACTGGATTCCTCTCTGTCTTGCCCCCCTCAGATCTCCCAAGGTTCTTTCCCCAGCGTGCGATAGCTTTCTACTGGACTCCCATCTGTATTGCCCCCTCAGATCTCCCAAGGTTATTTCCCCAGTGTGCCATAACTTTCTACTGGATTCCCCTGTCTTGCCCCCTCCGATCTCCCAAGGTTTTTTCCCCAGCGTGCGATAGCTTTCTACTGCATTCCCCTCTGTTTTGCCCTTTCCGATCTCCCAGGGTTCTCCCCCCCCCCCCGCGTGCCATTTTCTACTGGATTCCCCTCTTTCTTGCCCCTTCCGCTCTCCCAAGGTTCTTTCTCCCCCCCCACCCGCATGCCATATCTTTCTGCTGGATTCCTCTCTGTCTTGCCTCCTCGCATCTCCCAAGGTTATTTCCCCAGTGTGCCATAACTTTCTACTGGATTCCCCTCTGTCTTGCCTCCTCGCATCTCCCAAGGTTATTTCCCAAGTGTCCGATAGCTTTCTACTGGATTCCCCTCTGTCTTGCCTCCTCGCATCTCCCAAGGTTATTTCCCCAGTTTGCCATAACTTTCTACTGGATTTCCCTCTGTCTTGCCTACTCCGATCTCCCAAGGTTTTTTCCCCAGTGAGCCATAACTTTCTACTGGACTCCCCTCTGTATTGCCCCCTCCGATCTCCCAAGGTTCTTCCCCCCCCCCTGTGCCATATCTTTCTACTGGATTCCCCTCTGTCTTGCCCCCTCTGATCTCCCGAGGTTCTTTCCTCAGCTTATGGCATGTTTCTATTGGATTCCCCTCCGTCTTGCCTCCTAGCATCTCCCAAGGTTCTCCCCCACCCCCTATGCCATTTTGTACTGGATTCCGATCTCTCTTGCCGCCTCTGATCTCCCAAGGTTATCCCCCCCCCCCACCGCGTGCCATATCTTTCTACTGGAATTCCCCTCTGTCTTGCCCCTCCGATCTCCCAAGGTTCTACCCCCCCCCCCCGTGCCATTTTCTACTGGATTCCCCTCTGTCTTGTCCCCTCTTATCTGCCAAGCTTTATTTCCCCCCCCCCCCCCCCATGCCATTTTCTACTGGATTCCCATCTCTCTTGCCCCCTCTTATCTCCCAAGCTTTGTTTCCCCAGTGTGCGATAGCTTTCTACTGGATTTCCCTCTGTCTTGCCCCTTCAGATCTCCCAAGGTTCTTTCCCCCTTAACTGCTTGCCATTTTCTACTCTATTTCCGTCTGTCTTGCCCCCTCCGCTCTCCCAAGGTTCTTTCTCCCCCTCAGCCCCGCATGCCATATCTTTCTGCTGGATTCCCCTCTGTCTTGCCTCCTTGCATCTCCCAAGGTTCTTTCCCCAGCATGCGATAGCTTTCTACTGGGTTTCCATCTGTCTTTCCCCTCCGATCTCCCAAGGTTCTTTCCCCCCCCCATGCCATTTTCTACTGGTTTCCCATCTCTCTTGCCCCCTCTGATCTCCCAATGTTCTCCCAACCCCCCACATGCCATATCTTTCTACTGTATTCCCCTCTGCCTTGCCCCCTCCGATCTCCCGAGGTTCTTTCCTCAGCTTATGGCATGTTTCTATTGGATTCCCCTCTGTCTTGCCTCCTAGCATCTCCCAAGGTTCTCCCCCCCCCCCCGATGCCATTTTGTACTGGATTCCCATGTCTCTTGCCCCCTCTGATCTCCCAAGGTTATCCCCCCCCACCGCGTGCCCTATCTTTCTACTGGATTCCCCTATGTCTTGCCCCCTCTGATCTCCCAAGGTTCTCCCAACCCCTATGCCATTTTGTACTGGATTTCCCACTGTCTTGCCCCCTCCGATCTCCCAAGGTTCTCTCCTCAGCATATGGCATCTTTCTACTGGATTCCCCTCTGTCTTGCCTCCTCCGATCTCCCAAGGTTTTTTCCCCAGTGAGCCATAACTTTCTACTGGACTCCCCTCTGTATTGCCCCCTCCGATCTCCCAAGGTTCTCCCCCCCCCCCCGTGCCATATCTTTCTACTGGATTCCCCTCTGTCTTGCCCCCTCTGATCTCCCGAGGTTCTTTCCTCAGCTTATGGCATGTTTCTATTGGATTCCCCTCCGTCTTGCCTCCTAGCATCTCCCAAGGTTCTCCCCCACCCCCTATACCATTTTGTACTGGATTCCCATCTCTCTTGCCCCCTCTGATCTCCCAAGGTTATCTCCCCCCCCCCCCCGCGTGCCATATCCTTCTACTGGATTCCCTTCTGTCTTGCCCCTCCGATCTCCCAAGGTTCTTTTCTCAGCGTATGGCAACTTTCTACTGGAGTCCCCTCTGTCTTGCCCCCTCCAATCTCCCAAGGTTCTTTCCTTAGCTTATGGCATGTTTCTATTGGATTCCCATCTCTCTTGCCCCCACTTATCTCCCAAGGTTATTTCCCCAGTGAGCCATATCTTTCTATTGGATTCCCCTCTGTTTTGCCCCCTCAGATCTCCCAAGGTTCTTTCCCCAGAGTGTGATAGCTTTCTACTGGATTCCCCTCTGTCTTGCCCCCTCCGGTTTCCCAAGGTTCTTATCTCAGCGTGTGGCAACTTTCTACTAGATTCCCCTCTGTCTTGCCCCCTCCAATCTCCCAAGGTTCTTTCCTCAGCTTATGGCATGTTTCTATTGGATTCCCATCTCTCTTGCCCCCTCTTATCTCCCAAGGTTATTTCCCCAGCGTGCGATAGCTTTCTACTGGATTCCCCTCTGTCTTGCCCCCTCCGATCTCCCAAGGTTCTTTCCTCAGCTTAGGCATGTTTCTATTGGATTCCCCTCTGTCTTGCCTCCTAGCATCTCCCAAGGTTCTCCTCCCCCCCATGCCATTTTGTACTGGATTCCCATCTCTCTTGCCCCCTCAGATCTCCCAAGGTTCTTTCCCAAGCGTGCGATAGCTTTCTACTGGATTCCCCTCTGTCTTGCCCCCTCCGGTCTCCCAAGGTTCTTTTCTCAGCGTGTGGCAACTTTCTACTGGATTCCCCTCTGTCTTGCCCCCTCCAATCTCCCAAGGTTCTTTCCTCAGCTTAGGCATGTTTCTATTGGATTCCCCTCTGTCTTGCCTCCTAGCATCTCCCAAGGTTCTCCCCCCCCCCCATGCCATTTTGTACTGGATTCCCATCTCTCTTGCCCCCTCTGATCTCCCAAGGTTATCCCCCCCCCACCGCGTGCCATATCTTTCTACTGGATTCCACTCTGTCTTGCCCCTCCGATCTCCCAAGGTTCTCCCCCCCCCCCCGCGTGCGATTTTCTATTGGATTCCCATCTCTCTTGCCCCCTCTTATCTCGCAAGCTTTGTTTCCCCAGTGTGCGATAGCTTTCTACTGGGTTTCCATCTGTCTTTCCCCTCCGATCTCCCAAGGTTCTTTCCCCCCCCCCCCATGCCATTTTCTACTGGTTTCCCATCTCTCTTGCCCCCTCTGATCTCCCAATGTTCTCCCAACCCCCCACATGCCATATCTTTCTACTGGATTCCCCTCTGCCTTGCCCCCTCTGATCTCTCAAGGTTCTCCCAACCCCTCATGTGCCATATCTTTCTACTGAATTCCACTCTGTCTTGCCTCCTGGCATGTCCCAAGCTTTGTTTCCCCAGTGTGGGATAGCTTTCTACTGGATTTCTCTCTGTCTTGCCCCTTCAGATCACCCAAGGTTCTTTCCCCCCCAACTGCTTGCCATTTTCTACTGTATTTCCCTCTGTCTTGCCCCCTCCGATCTCCCAAGGTTCTCCCCCCCCCCCCCGCGTGCCATATCTTTCTACTGGATTCCCTCTGTCTTGCCTCCTCGCATCTCCCAAGGTTATTTCCCAAGTGTGCGATAGCTTTCTACTGGATTCCCCTCTGTCTTGCCCCTCCGATCTCCCAAGGTTCTCCCCCCCCCCCGTGCCATTTTCTACTGGATTCCCCTCTGTCTTGCCTCCTGGCATGTCCCAAGCTTTGTTTCCCCAGTGTGCGATAGCTTTCTACTGGATTTCCCTCTGTCTTGCCCACTCTGATCTCCCAAGGTTCTCTCAACCCCCCACATGACATATCTTTCTACTGGATTCCCCTCTGTCTTGCCCCTCCAATCTCCCAAGTTTCTTCCCCCCCCCCCAATGCCATTTTCTACTGGATTCCCATCTCTCTTGCCACCTCTTATCTCCCAAGCTTTGTTTCCCCAGTGTGCGATAGCTTTCTACTGGATTACCATCTGCCTTGCCTCCTCTGATCTCTCAAGGATCTCCCAACCCTCCACGTGCCATATCTTTCTACTGAATTCCCCTCTGTCTTGCCTCCTGACATGTCCCAAGCTTTGTTTCCCCAGTGTGCGATAGCTTTCTACTGGATTTCCCTCTGTCTTGCCCACTCTGATCTCCCAAGGTTCTCTCAACCCCCCACATGACATATCTTTCTACTGGATTCCCCTCTGTCTTGCCCCCTCCGATCTCCCGAGGTTCTTTCCTCAGCTTATGGCATGTTTCTATTGGATTCCCCTCTGTCTTGCCTCCAAGCATCTCCCAAGGTTCTCCCCCCCCTATGCCATTTTGTACTGGATTCCCATCTCTCTTGCCCCCTCTGATCTCCCAAGGTTATCCCCCCCCCACCGCGTGCCATATCTTTCTACTGGAATTCCCCTCTGTCTTGCCCCTCCGATCTCCCAAGGTTCTACCCCCCCCCCCCGTGCCATTTTCTACTGGATTCCCCTCTGTCTTGTCCCCTCTTATCTGCCAAGCTTTATTTCCCCCCCCCCCCCATGCCATTTTCTACTGGATTCCCATCTCTCTTGCCCCCTCTTATCTCCCAAGCTTTGTTTCCCCAGTGTGCGATAGCTTTCTACTGGATTTCCCTCTGTCTTGCCCCTTCAGATCTCCCAAGGTTCTTTCCCCCTTAACTGCTTGCCATTTTCTACTCTATTTCCGTCTGTCTTGCCCCCTCCGCTCTCCCAAGGTTCTTTCTCCCCCTCAGCCCCGCATGCCATATCTTTCTGCTGGATTCCCCTCTGTCTTGCCTCCTTGCATCTCCCAAGGTTCTTTCCCCAGCGTGCGATAGCTTTCTACTGGATTCCCTTCTGTCTTGCCCCTCAGATCTCCCAAGGTTCTTTCCCCCCCCATGCCATTTTCTACTGGTTTCCCATCTCTCTTGCCCCCTCTGATCTCCCAATGTTCTCCCAACCCCCCACATGCCATATCTTTCTACTGGATTCCCCTCTGTCTTGCCCCGTCCGATCTCCCGAGGTTCTTTCCTCAGCTTATGGCATGTTTCTATTGGATTCCCCTCTGTCTTGCCTCCTAGCATCTCCCAAGGTTCTCCCCCCCCATGCCATTTTGTACTGGATTCCCATGTCTCTTGCCCCCTCTGATCTCCCAAGTTTATCCCCCCCCCATGCCATTTTGAACTGGATTCCCATCTCTTTTGCCCCCTCCGATCTCCCAAGGTTATCCCCCCCCCCCGCGTGCCATATCTTTCTACTGGATTCCCCTCTGTCTTGCCCCCTCTTATCTGCCAAGCTTTATTTCCCCAGTGTGCCATAGCTTTCTACTGGATTCCCGTCTGTCTTGACTCCTCTGATCTCTCAAGGTTCTCCTAACCACCCCGCGTGCCATATCTTTCTACTGAATTCCCCTCTTGCTTGCCTCCTGGCATATCCCAAGCTTTGTTTCCCCAGTGTGGGATAGCTTTCTACTGGATTTCCCTCTGTCTTGCCCCCTCCGATCTCCCAAGGTTCTTTCCTTAGCAAATGGCATCTTTCTATTGGATTCCCCTCTGTCTTGCCTCCTAGCATCTCCCAAGGTTCTTTCTTGCCCCTTCCGCTCTCCAAAGGTTCTTTCCCCCCCCCCCCCCCCGCATGCCATATCTTACTGCTGGATTCCTCTCTGTCTTGCCTCCTCGCATCTCCCAAGGTTATTTCCCCAGGGTGCCATAACTTTCTACAGGATTCCCCTCTTTCTTGCCCCTTCCGCTCTCCCAAGGTTCTTTCCCCCCCCCCCCCAATGCCATTTTCTACTGGTTTCCCATCTCTCTTGCCCCCTCTGATCTCCCAATGTTCTCCCAACCCCCCACATGCCATATCTTTCTACTGGATTCCCCTCTGTCTTGCCCCCTCCGATCTCCCGAGGTTTTTTCCTCAGCTTATGGCATGTTTCTATTGGATTCCCCTCTGTCTTGCCTCCTAGCATCTCCCAAGGTTCTCCCCCCCCCAATGCCATTTTGTACTGGATTCCCATGTCTCTTGCCCCCTCTGATCTCCCAAGGTTATCCCCCCCCACCGCGTGCCCTATCTTTCTACTGGATTCCCCTATGTCTTGCCCCCTCTGATCTCCCAAGGTTCTCCCAACCCCTCACGTGCCATATCTTTCTACTGAATTCCCCTCTGTCTTGCCTCCTGGCATGTCCCAAGCTTTGTTTCCCCAGTGTGGGATAGCTTTCTACTGGATTTCCCTCTGTCTTGCCCCTTCAGATCACCCAAGGTTCTTTCCCCCCCAACTGCTTGCCATTTTCTACAGTATTTCCCTCTGTCTTGCCCCCTCCGATCTCCCAAGGTTCTTCCCCCCCCCCCCCGCGTGCCATATCTTTCTACTGGATTCCCCTCTGTCTTGCCTCCTCCGATCTCCCAAGGTTATTTCCCAAGTGTGCGATAGCTTTCTACTGGATTCCCCTCTGTTTTGCCCCCTCCGATCTCCCATGGTTCTTCCCGCCCCCCCCCCGCGTGCCATTTTCTACTGGATTCCCCTCTTTCTTGCCCCTTCCGCTCTCCCAAGGTTCTTTCTCCCCCCCCCCCCCCCCCCGCATGCCATATCTTACTGCTGGATTCCTCTCTGTCTTGCCTCCTCGCATCTCCCAAGGTTATTTCCCCAGTGTGCCATAACTTTCTACTGGATTCCCCTCTGTCTTGCCTCCTCGCATCTCCCAAGGTTTTTTCCCCAGTGAGCCATAACTTTCTACTGGACTCCCCTCTGTATTGCCCCCTCCGATCTCCCAAGGTTCTTCCCCCCCCCCCCCCGTGCCATATCTTTCTACTGGATTCCCCTCTGTCTTGCCCCCTCTGATCTCCCGAGGTTCTTTCCTCAGCTTATGGCATGTTTCTATTGGATTCCCCTCCGTCTTGCCTCCTAGCATCTCCCAAGGTTCTCCCCCACCCCCTATGCCATTTTGTACTGGATTCCGATCTCTCTTGCCCCCTCTGATCTCCCAAGGTTATCCCCCCCCCCCCACCGCGTGCCATATCTTTCTACTGGAATTCCCCTCTGTCTTGCCCCTCCGATCTCCCAAGGTTCTACCCCCCCCCCCCCCGTGCCATTTTCTACTGGATTCCCCTCTGTCTTGTCCCCTCTTATCTGCCAAGCTTTATTTCCCCCCCCCCCATGCCATTTTCTACTGGATTCCCATCTCTCTTGCCCCCTCTTATCTCCCAAGCTTTGTTTCCCCAGTGTGCGATAGCTTTCTACTGGATTTCCCTCTGTCTTGCCCCTTCAGATCTCCCAAGGTTCTTTCCCCCTTAACTGCTTGCCATTTTCTACTCTATTTCCGTCTGTCTTGCCCCCTCCGCTCTCCCAAGGTTCTTTCTCCCCCTCACCCCCGCATGCCATATCTTTCTGCTGGATTCCCCTCTGTCTTGCCTCCTTGCATCTCCCAAGGTTCTTTCCCCAGCATGCGATAGCTTTCTACTGGGTTTCCATCTGTCTTTCCCCTCCGATCTCCCAAGGTTCTTTCCCCCCCCCATGCCATTTTCTACTGGTTTCCCATCTCTCTTGCCCCCTCTGATCTCCCAATGTTCTCCCAACCCCCCACATGCCATATCTTTCTACTGTATTCCCCTCTGCCTTGCCCCCTCCGATCTCCCGAGGTTCTTTCCTCAGCTTATGGCATGTTTCTATTGGATTCCCCTCTGTCTTGCCTCCTAGCATCTCCCAAGGTTCTCCCCCCCCCCCCCATGCCATTTTGTACTGGATTCCCATGTCTCTTGCCCCCTCTGATCTCCCAAGGTTATCCCCCCCCACCGCGTGCCATATCTTTCTACTGGATTCCCCTATGTCTTGCCCCCTCTGATCTCCCAAGGTTCTCCCAACCCCTATGCCATTTTGTACTGGATTTCCCACTGTCTTGCCCCCTCCGATCTCCCAAGGTTCTCTCCTCAGCATATGGCATCTTTCTACTGGATTCCCCTCTGTCTTGCCTCCTCCGATCTCCCAAGGTTTTTTCCCCAGTGAGCCATAACTTTCTACTGGACTCCCCTCTGTATTGCCCCCTCCGATCTCCCAAGGTTCTCCCCCCCCCCCCCGTGCCATATCTTTCTACTGGATTCCCCTCTGTCTTGCCCCCTCTGATCTCCCGAGGTTCTTTCCTCAGCTTATGGCATGTTTCTATTGGATTCCCCTCCGTCTTGCCTCCTAGCATCTCCCAAGGTTCTCCCCCACCCCCTATACCATTTTGTACTGGATTCCCATCTCTCTTGCCCCCTCTGATCTCCCAAGGTTATCTCCCCCCCCCCCGCGTGCCATATCCTTCTACTGGATTCCCTTCTGTCTTGCCCCTCCGATCTCCCAAGGTTCTTTTCTCAGCGTATGGCAACTTTCTACTGGAGTCCCCTCTGTCTTGCCCCCTCCAATCTCCCAAGGTTCTTTCCTTAGCTTATGGCATGTTTCTATTGGATTCCCATCTCTCTTGCCCCCACTTATCTCCCAAGGTTATTTCCCCAGTGAGCCATATCTTTCTATTGGATTCCCCTCTGTTTTGCCCCCTCAGATCTCCCAAGGTTCTTTCCCCAGAGTGTGATAGCTTTCTACTGGATTCCCCTCTGTCTTGCCCCCTCCGGTTTCCCAAGGTTCTTATCTCAGCGTGTGGCAACTTTCTACTAGATTCCCCTCTGTCTTGCCCCCTCCAATCTCCCAAGGTTCTTTCCTCAGCTTATGGCATGTTTCTATTGGATTCCCATCTCTCTTGCCCCCTCTTATCTCCCAAGGTTATTTCCCCAGCGTGCGATAGCTTTCTACTGGATTCCCCTCTGTCTTGCCCCCTCCGATCTCCCAAGGTTCTTTCCTCAGCAAATGGCATCTTTCTACTGAATTCCCCTCTGTCTTGCCTCCTGACATGTCCCAAGCTTTGTTTCCCCAGTGTGCGATAGCTTTCTACTGGATTTCCCTCCGTCTTGCCCACTCTGATCTCCCAAGGTTCTCTCAACCCCCCACATGCCATATCTTTCTACTGGATTCCCCTCTGTCTTGCCCCCTCCGATCTCCCGAGGTTCTTTCCTCAGCTTATGGCATGTTTCTATTGGATTCCCCTCTGTCTTGCCCCCTCTGATCTCCCGAGGTTCTTTCCTCAGCTTATGCAATGTTTCTATTGGATTCCCCTCTTGCCTCCAAGCATCTCCCAAGGTTCTCCCCCCCCCCCATGCCATTTTGTACTGGATTCCCATCTCTCTTGCCCCCTCTGATCTCCCAAGGTTATCGCCCCCCCCACCGCGTGCCATATCTTTCTACTGGAATTCCCCTCTGTCTTGCCCCTCCGATCTCCCAAGGTTCTCCCCCCCCCCCCGTGCCATTTTCTACTGGATTACCCTCTGTCTTGCCCCCTCTTATCTGCCAAGCTTTATTTCCCCCCCCCATGCCATTTTCTACTGGATTCCCATCTCTCTTGCCCCCTCTTATCTCCCAAGCTTTGTTTCCCCAGTGTGCGATAGCTTTCTACTGGACTCTACTGTCTTGCCCCCTCCGATCTCCCAAGGTTCTCCCCCCCCCCCGCGTGCGATTTTCTATTGGATTCCCATCTCTCTTGCCCCCTCTTATCTCCCAAGCTTTGTTTCCCCAGTGTGCGATAGCTTTCTACTGGATTTCCCTCTGTCTTGCCCCCTCCGATCTCCCAAGGTTCTTTCCTCAGCATATGGCATCTTTCTACTGGATTCCCCTCTGTCTTGCCCCCTCCGATCTCCCAAGGTTCTTTCCTCAGCAAATGGCATCTTTCTACTGGATTCCCCTCTGTCTTGCCCCCTCCGATCTCCCAAGGTTCTTTCCTCAGCAAATGGCATCTTTCTACTGGATTCCCCTCTGTCTTGCCCCCTCCGATCTCCCAAGGTTCTTTCCTCAGCAAATGGCATCTTTCTACTGGACTCCCCTCTGTATTGCCCCCTCCGATCTCCCAAGGTTCTCCCCCCCCCCCTGCCATTTTCTACTGGGTCCCCCTCTGTCTTGCCCCCTCCTATCTCCCAAGCTTTGTTTCCCCAGCGTGCGATAGCTTTCTACTGGATTTCCCTCTGTCTTGCTCCCTCCGATCTCCCGAGGTTCTTTCCTCAGCTTATGGCATTTTTCTACTGGATTCCCCTCTGTCTTGCCCCCTCCGATCTCCCAAGGTTCTTCCCCCCCCCCCCCCGTGCCATATCTTTCTAATGGATTCCCCTCTGTCTTGCCCCCTCCGATCTCCCAAGGTTCTTTCCCAAGTGTGCGATAGCTTTCTACTGGATTCCCCTCTGTCTTGCCCCCTCTGATCTCCCAAGGTTATCCCCCCCCCCGCGTGCCATATCTTTCTACTGGATTCCCTTCTGTCTTGCCCCTCCGATCTCCCAAGGTTCTTTTCTCAGCGTATGGCAACTTTCTACTGGAGTCCCCTCTGTCTTGCCCCCTCCAATCTCCCAAGGTTCTTTCCTTAGCATATGGCATGTTTCTATTGGATTCCCATCTCTCTTGCCCCCACTTATCTCCCAAGGTTATTTCCCCAGTGAGCCATATCTTTCTACTGGATTCCCCTCTGTTTTGCCCCCTCAGATCTCCCAAGGTTCTTTCCCCAGCGTGCGATAGCTTTCTACTGGATTCCCCTCTGTCTTGCCCCCTCCGATCTCCCAAGGTTCTTTCCTCAGCATATGGCATCTTTCTACTGGATTCCCCTCGGTCTTGCCTCCTGGCATGTCCCAAGCTTTGTTTCCCCAGTGTGGGATAGATTTCCATCTGTCTTGCCCCCTCCGATCTTCCAAGGTTCTTTCCTCAGCGTATATGGCATCTTTCTACTGGATTCCCCTCTGTCTTGCCCCCTCCGATCTCCCAAGGTTCTTTCCCCCCCTCCCCCCGCGTGCCATATCTTTCTACTGGATTCCCCTCTGTCTTGCCTCCTCGCATCTCCCAAGGTTATTTCCCCAGTGTGCCATAACTTTCTACAGGATTCCCCTCATTCTTGCCCCCTCCGATCTCCCAAGGTCCTTTCCCAAGTGTGCGATAGCTTTCTACTTGATTCCCCTCTTTCTTGCCCCGTTCGCTCTCCCAAGGTTCTCTCCCCCCCCCCCCCGCGTGCCATATCTTTCTACTGGATTCCCTTCTGTCTCGCCCCTCCGATCTCCCAAGGTTCTCCCACCCACCTCGAAGTGCCATACCTTTCTACTGGATTCCCCTCGGTCTTGCCCCCTCCGATCTTCCAAGGTTCTTTCCTCAGCGTATATGGCATCTCTCTAGTGGATTCCCCTCTGTCTTGCTCCCTCAGATCTCCCAAGGTTCTTTCCCCCCCCCTCCCGCGTGCCATATCTTTCTACTGGATTCCCCTCTGTCTTGCCTCCTCCGAAATCCCAAGGTTCTTTCCCCAGTGTGCCATAACTTTCTACTGGATTCCACTGTCTTGCCCCCTCCGATCTCCCAAGGTTCTCCCCCCCCCCCCCGCGAGCAATTTTCTACTGGATTCCCATCTGTCTTGCCCACTCCGATCTCCTAAGGTTCTCTCCCCAGTGAGCCATAACTTTCTACTGGATTCCCATCTCTCTTGCCCCCTCTTATCTCCCAAGCTTTGTTTCCCCAGTGTGCGATAGCTTTCTACTGGATTTCCCTCTGTCTTGCCCCTTCAGATCTCCCAAGGTTCTTTCCCCACCAACTGCTTGCCATTTTCTACTGGATTCCCCTCTGTCTTGCCCCCTCCGATCTCCCAAGGTTCTTTCCCAAGTGTGCGATAGCTTTCTACTGGATTCCCCTCTGTCTTGCCCCCTCCGATCTCCCAAGGTTCTTTCCTCAGCATATGGCATCTTTCTACTGGATTCCCCTCTGTCTTACCCCCTCCGATCTCCCAAGGTTCTTTCCCCCCCCCCCCCCCGTGTGCCATATCTTTCTACTGGATTCCCCTCTGTCTTGCCTCCTGGCATCTCCCAAGCTTTGTGTCCCCAGTGTGCTATAGCTTTCTACTGGATTTCCCTTTGTCTTGCCCCCTCCGATCTCCCAACGTTCTTTCCTCAGCAAATGGCATCTTTCTACTGGATTCCCCTCTGTCTTGCCCCCTCCGATCTCCCAAGGTTCTTTCCTCAGCAAATGGCATCTTTCTACTGGATTCCCCTCTGTCTTGCCCCCTCCGATCTCCCAAGGTTCTCCCCCCCCATGCCATTTTGAACTGGATTCCCATCTCTCTTGCCCCCTCTGATCTCCCAAGGTTATCCCCACCCCCACCCCCGCGTGCCATATCTTTCTACTGGATTCCCCTCTGTCTTACCCCCTCTTATCTGCCAAGCTTTATTTCCCCAGTGTGCGATAGCTTTCTACTGGATTTCCCTCTGTCTTGCCCCCTCCGATCTCCCAGGGTTCTTTCCTCAGCGTGCGATAGCTTTCTACTGGATTCCCCGCTGTCTTGCCTCCTCCGATATCCCAAGGTTCTTTCCCCAGTGTGCCATAACTTTCTACTGGATTCCCCTCCGTCTTGCCCCCTCCAATCTCCCGAGGCTCTTTCCTCAGCTTATGGCATGTTTCTATTGGATTCCCCTCCGTATATTGCCTCCTAGCATCTCCCAAGGTTCTCCCCCCCCCTATGCCATTTTGTACTGGATTCCCATCTCTCTTGCCCCCTCCGATCTCCTAAGGTTCTCTACCCCCCCCCCCCGTGCCATATCTTTCTACTGGATTCCCCTCTGTCTTACCCCCTCTTATCTGCCAAGCTTTATTTCCCCAGTGTGCCACAGCTTTCTACTGGATTTCCCTCTGTCGTGCCCCCTCCGTTCTCCTAAGGTTCTCTACCACCCCCCCCCCGTGCCATTTTCTACTGGATTCCCCTCTGTCTTGCCCCCTCCGATCTCCAAAGGTTCTTCCCCCCCTCCCCCCCCCCCGCGTGCCATATCTTTCTACTGGATTCCCCTCTGTCTTGCCTCCTGGCATCTCCCAAGCTTTGTGTCCCCAGTGTGCTATAGCTTTCTACTGGATTTCCCTCTGTCTTGCCCCCTCCGATCTCCCAAGGTTCTTTCCTCAGCATATGGCATCTTTCTACTGGATTCCACTCTGTCTTGCCTCCTGGCATGTCCCAAGGTTTGTTTCCCCAGTGTGGGATAGCTTTCTACTGGATTTCCCTCTGTCTTGCCCCCTCCGATCTCCCAAGGTTCTTTCCTCAGCATATGACATCTTTCTACTGGATTTCCCTCTGTCTTGCCCCCTCCGATCTCCCAAGGTTCTTTCCCCAGTGTGCAATAACTTTCTACTGGATTCCCCTCTGTCTTGCCCCCTCCGATCTCCTAAGGTTCTCTACCCCCCCCCCGTGCCATTTTCTACTGGATTCCCCTCTGTCTTGCCCCCTCTGATCTCCCGAGGTTCTTTCCTCAGCTTATTGCATGTTTCTATTGGATTCCCCTCCGTCTTGCCTCCTAGCATCTCCCAAGGTGCTCCCCCCCTCTATGCCATTTTGTACTGGATTCCCATCTCTCTTACCCCCTCTGATCTCCCAAGGTTATCCCCCCCCCCCTCCGCGTGCCATATCTTTCTACTGGATTCCCTTCTGTCTTGCCCCTCCGATCTCCCAAGGTTCTTTTCTCAGCGTGTGGCAACTTTCTACTGGATTCCCCTCTGTCTTGCCTCCTCCGATCTCCCAAGGTTCTTTCCTCAGTGAGCCATAACTTTCTACTGGACTCCCCTCTGTATTGCCCCCGCCGATCTCCCAAGGTTCTTTCCCCAGCGTGCGATAGCTTTCTACTGGATTCCCCTCTGTCTTGCCCCTCCGATCACCCAAGGTTCTTTCCCCCCCTCTTGCCATTTTCTACTGGTTTCCCATCTCTCTTGCCCCCTCTTATCTCCGAAGCTTTGTTTCCCCAGACTGCCATAACTTTCTACTGGATTCCCCTCTGTCTTGCCCCCTCCGATCTCCAAAGGTTCTTCCCCCCCCTCCCCCCGCGTGCCATATCTTTCTACAGGATTCCCCTCTGTCTTGCCCCCTCCGATCTCCAAAGGTTCTTCCCCCCCTCCCCCCCCCCGCGTGCCATATCATTCTACTGGATTCCCCTCTGTCTTGCCTCCTGGCATCTCCCAAGCTTTGTGTCCCCAGTGTGCTATAGCTTTCTACTGGATTTCCCTCTGTCTTGCCCCCTCCGATCTCCCAAGGTTCTTTCCTCAGCATATGGCATCTTTCTACTGGATTCCCCTCTGTCTTGCCTCCTCCGATATCCCAAGGTTCTTTCCCCAGTGTGGAATAACTTTCTACTGGATTCCCCTCTGTCTTGCCTCCTCCGATATCCCAAGGTTCTTTCCCCAGTGTGCAATAACTTTCTACTGGATTCCCCTCTGTCTTGCCCCCTCCGATCTCCTAAGGTTCTCTACCCCCCCCGTGCCATTTTCTACTGGATTCCCCTCTGTCTTGCCCCCTCTGATCTCCCGAGGTTCTTTCCTCAGCTTATTGCATGTTTCTATTGGATTCCCCTCCGTCTTGCCTCCTAGCATCTCCCAAGGTGCTCCCCCCCTCTATGCCATTTTGTACTGGATTCCCATCTCTCTTACCCCCTCTGATCTCCCAAGGTTATCCCCCCCCCCTCCGCGTGCCATATCTTTCTACTGGATTCCCTTCTGTCTTGCCCCTCCGATCTCCCAAGGTTCTTTTCTCAGCGTGTGGCAACTTTCTACTTGATTCCCCTCTGTCTTGCCTCCTCCGATCTCCCAAGGTTCTTTCCTCAGTGAGCCATAACTTTCTACTGGACTCCCCTCTGTATTGCCCCCGCCGATCTCCCAAGGTTCTTTCCCCAGCGTGCGATAGCTTTCTACTGGATTCCCCTCTGTCTTGCCCCTCCGATCACCCAAGGTTCTTTCCCCCCCTCTTGCCATTTTCTACTGGTTTCCCATCTCTCTTGCCCCCTCTTATCTCCGAAGCTTTGTTTCCCCAGACTGCCATAACTTTCTACTGGATTCCCCTCTGTCTTGCCCCCTCCGATCTCCAAAGGTTCTTCCCCCCCCTCCCCCCGCGTGCCATATCTTTCTACAGGATTCCCCTCTGTCTTGCCCCCTCCGATCTCCAAAGGTTCTTCCCCCCCTCCCCCCCCCCCCCCCGCGTGCCATATCATTCTACTGGATTCCCCTCTGTCTTGCCTCCTAGCATCTCCCAAGCTTTGTGTCCCCAGTGTGCTATAGCTTTCTACTGGATTTCCCTCTGTCTTGCCCCCTCCGATCTCCCAAGGTTCTTTCCTCAGCATATGGCATCTTTCTACTGGATTCCCCTCTGTCTTGCCTCCTCCGATATCCCAAGGTTCTTTCCCCAGTGTGCAATAACTTTCTACTGGATTCCCCTCTGTCTTGCCTCCTCCGATATCCCAAGGTTCTTTCCCCAGTGTGCAATAACTTTCTACTGGATTCCCCTCTGTCTTGCCCCCTCCGATCTCCTAAGGTTCTCTACCCCCCCCCCCGTGCCATTTTCTACTGGATTCCCCTCTGTCTTGCCCTCTCTTATCTGCCAAGCTTTATTTCCCCAGTGTGCGATAGCTTTCTACTGGATTCCCCTCTGTCTTGCCTCCTCCGATCTCCCAAGGTTTTTTCCCCAGTGAGCCATAACTTTCTACTGGACTCCCCTCTGTATTGCCCCCTCCGATCTCCCAAGGTTCTTCCACCACCACCACCCCCGTGCCATATCTTTCTAATGGATTCCCCTCTGTCTTGCCCCCTCTGATCTCCCGAGGTTCTTTCCTCAGCATATGACATCTTTCTACTGGATTCCCCTCTGTCTTGCCCCCTCCGATCTCTCAAGGTTCTTTCCGCAGCATATGACATCTTTCTACTGGATTCCCCTCTGTCTTGCCCCCTCCGATCTCCCAAGGTTCTTTCCTCAGCATATGGAATCTTTCTACTGGACTCCCCTCTGTATTGCCCCCTCCGATCTCCCAAGGTTCTTCCACCCCCACCCCACCCCTGCCATATCTTTCTACTGGATTCCCCTCTGTCTTGCCCCCTCCGATCTCCCAAGGTTCTTTCCTCAGCATATGGCATCTTTCTACTGGATTCCCCTCTGTCTTGCCTCCTGGCATGTCCCAAGCTTTGTTTCCCCAGTGTGGGATAGCTTTCTACTGGATTTCCCTCTGTATTGCCCCCTCCGATCTCCCAAGGTTCTTCCACCACCACCCACCACCCGCCATATCTTTCTACTGGATTCCCCTCTGTCTTGCCCCCTCCGATCTCCCAAGGTTCTTTCCTCAGCATATGGCATCTTTCTACTGGACTCCCCTCTGTATTGCCTCCTCCGATATCCCAAGGTTCTTTCCCCAGTGTGCAATAACTTTCTACTGGATTCCCCTCTGTCTTGCCCCCTCCGATCTCCTAAGGTTCTCTACCCCCCCCCCCATGCCATTTTCTACTGGATTCCCCTCTGTATTGCCCTCTCTTATCTGCCAAGCTTTATTTCCCCAGTGTGCGATAGCTTTCTACTGGATTCCCCTCTGTCTTGCCTCCTCCGATCTCCCAAGGTTCTTCCACACCCCCCCCCCCGTGCCATATCTTTCTACTGGATTCCCCTCTGTCTTGCCCCCTCTGATCTCCCGAGGTTCTTTCCTCAGCTTATTGTATGTTTCTATTGGATTCCCCTCCGTCTTGCCTCCTAGCATCTCCAAAAGTTCTCCCCCCCCCTATGCCATTTTGTACTGGATTCCCATCTCTCTTGCCCCCTCTGATCTCCCAAGGTTATCCCCCCCCCCCGTGCCATATCTTTCTACTGGACTCCCCTCTGCCTTGCCCCTCCGATGTCCCAAGGTTCTTCCCCCTCCCCCCCCCCCGTGCCATTTTCTACTGGATTCCCCTCTGTCTTACCCCCTATTATCTGCCAAGCTTTATTTCCCCAGTGCGCGATAGCTTTCTACTAGATTTCCCTCTGTCTTGCCCCCTCCGATCTCCCAAGGTTCTTTTCTCAGTGAGCCATAACTTTCTACTGGACTCCCATCTGTATTGCCCCCTCCGACCTCCCAAGGTTCTTTCCCCAGCGTGTGATAGCTTTCTACTGGATTCCCCTCTATCTTGCCCCTCCGATCTCCCAAGGTTCTTTCCCCCCCCCTGCCATTTTCTACTGGTTTCCCATCTCTCTTGCCCCCTCTTATCTCCCAAGCTTTGTTTCCCCAGTGTGCAATAACTTTCTACTGGATTCCCCTCTGTCTTGCCTCCTCCGATATCCCAAGGTTCTTTCCCCAGTGTGCAATAACTTTCTACTGGATTCCCCTCTGTCTTGCCCCCTCCGATCTCCTAAGGTTCTCTACCCCCCCCCCCCCCGTGCCATTTTCTACTGGATTCCCCTCTGTCTTGCCCTCTCTTATCTGCCAAGCTTTATTTCCCCAGTGTGCGATAGCTTTCTACTGGATTCCCCTCTGTCTTGCCTCCTCCGATCTCCCAAGGTTTTTTCCCCAGTGAGCCATAACTTTCTACTGGACTCCCCTCTGTATTGCCCCCTCCGATCTCCCAAGGTTCTTCCACCACCACCACACCCGTGCCATATCTTTCTAATGGATTCCCCTCTGTCTTGCCCCCTCTGATCTCCCGAGGTTCTTTCCTCAGCATATGACATCTTTCTACTGGATTCCCCTCTGTCTTGCCCCCTCCGATCTCTCAAGGTTCTTTCCTCAGCATATGACATCTTTCTACTGGATTCCCCTCTGTCTTGCCCCCTCCGATCTCCCAAGGTTCTTTCCTCAGCATATGGAATCTTTCTACTGGACTCCCCTCTGTATTGCCCCCTCCGATCTCCCAAGGTTCTTCCACCCCCACCCCACCCCTGCCATATCTTTCTACTGGATTCCCCTCTGTCTTGCCCCCTCCGATCTCCCAAGGTTCTTTCCTCAGCATATGGCATCTTTCTACTGGATTCCCCTCTGTCTTGCCTCCTGGCATGTCCCAAGCTTTGTTTCCCCAGTGTGGGATAGCTTTCTACTGGATTTCCCTCTGTATTGCCCCCTCCGATCTCCCAAGGTTCTTCCACCACCACCCACCACCCGCCATATCTTTCTACTGGATTCCCCTCTGTCTTGCCCCCTCCGATCTCCCAAGGTTCTTTCCTCAGCATATGGCATCTTTCTACTGGACTCCCCTCTGTATTGCCTCCTCCGATATCCCAAGGTTCTTTCCCCAGTGTGCAATAACTTTCTACTGGATTCCCCTCTGTCTTGCCCCCTCCGATCTCCTAAGGTTCTCTACCCCCCCCCCATGCCATTTTCTACTGGATTCCCCTCTGTATTGCCCTCTCTTATCTGCCAAGCTTTATTTCCCCAGTGTGCGATAGCTTTCTACTGGATTCCCCTCTGTCTTGCCTCCTCCGATCTCCCAAGGTTCTTCCACACACCCCCCCCCCCGTGCCATATCTTTCTACTGGATTCCCCTCTGTCTTGCCCCCTCTGATCTCCCGAGGTTCTTTCCTCAGCTTATTGTATGTTTCTATTGGATTCCCCTCCGTCTTGCCTCCTAGCATCTCCAAAAGTTCTCCCCCCCCCCTATGCCATTTTGTACTGGATTCCCATCTCTCTTGCCCCCTCTGATCTCCCAAGGTTATCCCCCCCCCCCCGTGCCATATCTTTCTACTGGACTCCCCTCTGCCTTGCCCCTCCGATGTCCCAAGGTTCTTCCCCCTCCCCCCCCCGTGCCATTTTCTACTGGATTCCCCTCTGTCTTACCCCCTATTATCTGCCAAGCTTTATTTCCCCAGTGCGCGATAGCTTTCTACTGGATTTCCCTCTGTCTTGCCCCCTCCGATCTCCCAAGGTTCTTTTCTCAGTGAGCCATAACTTTCTACTGGACTCCCATCTGTATTGCCCCCTCCGACCTCCCAAGGTTCTTTCCCCAGCGTGTGATAGCTTTCTACTGGATTCCCCTCTATCTTGCCCCTCCGATCTCCCAAGGTTCTTTCCCCCCCCCTGCCATTTTCTACTGGTTTCCCATCTCTCTTGCCCCCTCTTATCTCCCAAGCTTTGTTTCCCCAGTGTGCTATAGCTTTCTACTGGATTCCCGTCTGTCTTGCCTCCTCCGATCTCCCAAGGTTCTTTCCCCAGTGTGCCATATCTTTCTACTGGATTCCCCTCTGTCTTGCCCCCTCCGATCTCCAAAGGTTCTTTCCCCCCCTCCCCCCCCACCCGCGTGCCATATCTTTCTACTGGATTCCCCTCTGTCTTGCCTCCTGGCATCTCCTAAACTTTGTGTCCCCAGTGTGCGACAGCTTTCTACTGGATTTCCCTCTGTCTTGCCCCCTCCGATCTCCCAAGGTTCTTTCCTCAGCATTTGACATCTTTCTACTGGATTCCCCTCTGTCTTGCATCCTCCGATCTCCCAACGTTCTTTCCCCAGTGAGCCGTGAGCCGTAACTTTCTACTGGACTCCCCTCTGTATTGCCCTCTCTTATCTGCCAAGCTTTATTTCCCCAGTGTGCGATAGCTTTCTACTGGATTTCCCTCTGTCTTGCCCCCTCCGATCTCCCAAGGTTCTTTCCTCAGCGTATATGGCATCTTTCTAGTGGATTCCCCTCTGTATTGCCCCTTCAGATCTCCCAAGGTTCTTTCCCCCCCAACTGCTTGCCATTTTCTACTGTATTTCCCTCTGTCTTGCCCCCTCAGATCTCCCAAGGTTCTCCCCCCCGCGTGCCATATCTTTCTACTGGATTCCACTCTGTCTTGCCCCCTCCATCTCCCAAGGTTCTTTTCTCAGCGTGTGGCAACTTTCTACTGGATTCCCCTCTGTCTTGCCCCCTCCGATCTCCCAAGGTTCTTTCCCCCCCCCTTGCCATTTTCTACTGGTTTCCCATCTCTCTTGCCCCCTCTTATCTCCCAAGCTTTGTTTCCCCAGTGCGCCATAACTTTCTACTGGATTCCCCTCTGTATTGCCCCCTCTGATCTCCCAAGGTTCTCCCCCCCCCCCCACGTGCCATATCTTTCTACTGGATTCCCCTCTGTCTTGCCTCCTGGCAGGTCCCAAGCTTTGTTTCCCCAGTGTGGGTTAGCTTTCTACTGGATTTCCCTCTGTCTTGCCCCGCCCCCCATCTCCCAAGGTTCCTTCCTCAGCAAATGGCATCTTTCTACTGGATTCCCCTCTGTCTTGCCCCCTCCGATCTCCCAAGGTTCTTTCCCCCCCCCACGTGCCATATCTTTCCACTGGATTCCTCTCTGTCTTGCCCCCTCCGATCTCCTAAGGTTCTCTACCCCCCCCCCCGTGCCATTTTCTACTGGATTCCTCTCTGTCTTGCCCCCTCTGATCTCCCAAGGTTCTCCCCCCCCCTATGCCATTTTGAACTGGATTCCCATCTCTCTTGCCCCCTCTGATCTCCCAAGGTTATCCCCACCCCCACCCCCGCGTGCCATATCTTTCTACTGGATTCCCCTCTGTCTTACCCCCTCTTATCTGCCAAGCTTTATTTCCCCAGTGTGCGATAGCTTTCTACTGGATTTCCCTCTGTCTTGCCCCCTCCGATCTCCCAGGGTTCTTTCCTCAGCGTGCGATAGCTTTCTACTGGATTCCCCGCTGTCTTGCCTCCTCCGATCTCCTAAGGTTCTCTACCCCCCCCCCCCCGTGCCATTTTCTGCAGCGTCGCCAGCTGCATTAGGGAGGGCTCATACATGAGATGAAATAACAGGATGACAGCAAAGTTTCCTTGAGATGATATGAGCCCCGAATGTGTTCTGGAGCCTGCTTTTATTAAGTCAGAAGGCATTCAAAAAGTTTCCATTATTATCGTGTTATTACATGATTGGTTACCTGCTTGTGGCAGGGCAGAACTAAACAGGTTAGCATACAGCCATATAATTGGTTAAAGCTTTCCATAGGATGTGGTTTTTTCTCTCCTGTCCGGAGTTCTCTGGACAGGCTCTGTGGTTAGCATTTCTTGCATAAACAGCAGGTGTTGAAGCATAGCAAAGGATGTGGTTTTCTATGTCGTTAGGCTACCTTGACCATTGCAAAAGATCCCAACATCTCCTCCTTTCTTTTTTTATTTCAATGGAAAGGCTGTGGCGGTTGGAGCCGGAGTGTGGCCCAGGCCCCTCCGGGCCCGAGATTCACTATCACTCACTGACCACTGGATACAAGGTCAAGTCCTCCGACTCAGCCTGTATCGTTGACCTTACCCTGATGTTTTTCTGAGGAGATGTTTGTATGGTTTGCAAAGTGAGCTAAAGGATTGACTCATCCTCTTCACTCACGATGAAATTATTTGACACCTCATCCTGAGGTATGGGTTGGTAGGTCCCTCTGCTTTCGAGGTCCCAGAGGGTATTCTGGGATTGCAACAGCATGGTCTGCAATGAATCTATTCTAGATGTAATAAATGTAGAAAAGCGATTAAATAAGCATGGACCAATTGTGCACACTAATACAAGCAAAATTAATGGTCCTATAAGAGCACTTAGCAAAGTGTTGAGCTAAAGGGAAAGGTTATACCAGTTTCCAAACCATCCTTGTTGATCTTCCTTCTCCTGTTTTCATTTATTCAGGCCTTCTCTGAGTTTTGTCATAGAGTCCTGCACTATGCCAGAGTGGTCTGCATAAAAACAACATTCTTCCCTTAAGGCCACACATAACCATAAAAACAACATTCTTCCCTTAAGGCCATACATAACCATAAAAACAACATTCTTCCCTTAAGGCCATACATAACCCCCCCTTCTTTTTTTAAAAAAATAAATCGAGTCCTCTTCTGTTTTGCAAAACCACTTCTGAGAGGGAGGTTAAAGATTGTCATGTTAGGCAAAGTATTGTTAGGAATACAGTCATGTGGATGTAACTTGGGATGGAATTGGCAAACATGGCGATCCGGAATTCACAAGGAGTAGCCTGGGAGTATAAAGTCACACATCAATGGTTGCAGACTCAGGAGACGGGGAGGCTGGCAGCGGAGATGGTTGGGGTGCTGGTGCAAAGTAAGGCCGGATACAGCGACCAGGAACCCACAAGACTTTGTCAGGCAGTTGGACTGCTGCGTAGCCTCTTCCCCAGGTGATGAGATCAGCGGGCCCTCTCCAGGCAGGATCTGGGAGTTGGCGATACCAAACCTGAGGGCGGGGGAAAGAGAGGGAGGGGGAAGAAAAATGCCTTGTGGCAGCAGAGGAGGCAGGAGTGCCAGTCAAGTTTAAAAAATTCAAGGAAAATAAGCATAAGTTCAAAATGTTTTGCACCGTTGGGAGGTTAGGGAGGTTTTTCCCTTTTTTGTCAATGTGTCTGTCTAATGCATGTTTTAAGGTTTGGTTAGCCCTTTCAACCAAGGCTTGACCTTGGCTGTTATAGGGAATGCCAAACTTATGAGTGATTCCCCATTTCGAACAAAAGTCAGCAAAGGCACTGCTGGTATAAGCAGGGCCATTGTCAGTTTTGAGTTCATTTGGACGTCCCAGCGATGCAAAGGTACGAATGCAATGATTCATAACATGCTTGGTGGATTCACCCCTTTGGGGTGAAGCCATGATGAACCCAGAAAAAGTATCAATAGATACGTGAATATACTTCCATGGGGAAAAGGAAGGATATTGGGTAACATCCATTTGCCAAATTTGACAACATTCAGTTCCTCTGGGATTGACACCCATAGGAATGGAATGAGACTGTTTACTACAAGTAGGACATTGTTGTAAAATTGCCGAGGCTTCGGCAGCAGTGATGCCAAATTGTCTAATGAGAGCCTTTTTGTTTTGATGAAAGTATGAATGACTTTCCCAAGGAGTGGGAGAGGTAAGAGGAAAGACAATTGTAGACGCAGAAGCAGCAGTGGCAGCTGCATCAGCACGGTCATTGCCTTCCTGGATGATGCCAGGAAAAGGTTGATGACTTCTAATGTGAGAAACATGAAATGGATTTGACCTAGCATTGATAAAAGATTGTAAAGCTAAAAATAATGACATCAAAGAAGATTCAATAGAGGGAGATAAATAAGACATGTAGACGGAAGAAATAACTTGGAAAACATACAAACTGTCTACTATAAGATTAAAGGGTTGATGTTGAAAGTGTTGAAAGGCCAATAAGGAAGCAGCTAATTCAGATCGTTGAGCAGAAGTTTGTTCAGATGTGGTTTTAATTATCCATTCACCATCCTGTTGCCAAGTGCATGCACCAAACTGCTTGCTGCCATCAGCAAAGACAGTGACTGCATTAGCAAGGGGAACAGGTGAGTAGGGGGAGGACCACTGAAAAGGTACAGAGTTCAAGAGAGATAGTCGAGGGTCATGGGGAGCATGACAAGACACTTTACCAGGCCAATCCGCAAGAGCAAACTGTAGGTGGTCACAAGTGGAAAATAAAGATTCCCAAGTAACAAGAGAGCAAGGAACAAACAACACAACAGGCTCGAAGCCCATGAGGGCTTTTGAGCGATTTCTAGATTTTATTATTAAATGAGCAAACTGAGAAGATTTCTGAGTGATAGAGGTTCGAGGAGTGTGAGATAAATGTATCCATTCTAAAATAAAAAGTTTTGGAGGAGAAACAACCTGAACAAGGGCAGCAGTGGGAATGACAGGAGTGTTGATGATTAAGATTGATAAAGGGATATTTTCTTGCATCCTATCTACCCATTTTGTTGATAAGGCTTCATTAACTAATTTTATAACAGCATGATGTTCTTGAGTTAAACCTATTCTATCAGAAGGATGTTTTCCTAAAGTTAGTGCAGAAAAAAGAGGAGACAATTGATGAGTAGTAAGGCTTAAATAAGGACGGGTCCAGTTAATGGAACCCAAATATTGTTGCAACTGCAAAAGAGTAGGATTATCAGGAAGTTTTAAAAAGGGAAGGACAGGAACAGATTGAGAGGCAAGGACCTTGTGTCCTAAATAAGAAAAAGGATATGAAGTTTGAATTTTATCAGGGGCAATATGCAAACCTCCTTGTTGTAATATGGTTTGCAGTGTAGGAAAGGTTTTGAGGACAGTCCCTTTGGGGCCAGGGGCTGCTACTAAGATATCATCCATATAATGGTAAATTAAAAATTGAGGAAATGCCTTTCGATATGGTTGTAAAATTTGGGAAACATAATATTGACACATGGTAGGTGAGTTTAGCATTCCTTGGGGCAAGACTTTCCATTGATATCTGGAAGTAGGTTTAGAATTGTTGAGTTCAGGGACAGTAAAAGCAAAAAGATGTTTATCCGCAGGATGTAAAGGAATAGAGAAGAAACAGTCTTTTAAATCAATAATCATTAAGTCATAATCTTGAGGGATAAGGTTAGGATTGGGTAGGCCACACTGGAGGGCCCCCATGGGTTGTAAAACGTGGTTGATGAGGCGCAAATCATTCAGAAGACGCCAATGGCCTGATTTCTTTTTAATGACAAAAACAGGTGAATTATATGGGCTAACAGATGTTTCAATGTGGCCTTTTTCTAATTGTTGAGCAACTAATTCTTTTAAAGCTTGTAGTTTTTCTATAGGTAATGGCCACTGGTCGACCCAAATAGGGGTCGTAGTCTTCAATTGCAATTGAAGTACAAATTGTTGAGGGTTCATTGTAATGTGAGTTTGCCTTTAAGTTGTGACATTAAATCTCTTCCCCACAAGTTGATGTGAAAAGGCAAAATGACAGGCTTAATGTGGGCGGTGATGGTACTGGAGTCTGAAGTGACAGCAAGCCAATCCTTACTAATGCGAGCTGACTGAGATCCACCTACCCCTCTGACGGCCGGGGCGGAGTCAGTGGGCCAATGGGAGGGCCACTCAGCAGACCGGATTACTGACACGTCAGCTCCAGTGTCTAAAATACCAAAAAAGGAACGCCCATTGAGGTGAAATTCAGCAGTAGGGCGGAAGTGCCCCACAGTTTGTTCTAAGGCCAACGCCTGAGAAGATGAATCCAGAGCAATCATAGTGGCTACAACATCTCCCTTTTTTATAGTAACTGGAGAGTTGACTATGATTGCTAAGGCTAAGTCAGAGAGAGAGTCAGAGGAACGCAAAAAAGGAGAAGCAAGCACCCCCTGAGCAGTAAGATCAAGATTAGGCATAACGATGACAGGCAGAGATGGAGGCAATTGGATAGAGGTTTGTGGAGAAATAAAAAGAAAATCAACTTTTCCAGGAATTACATAGTCAATTGTATCATTAGCAACCATAGGGTATGACTGTGACCAAACTTTAGAATGTTCAATTTCAGCCTTTGGGGCGGGGCTAGCTGTAGGCCCCTCAACTAGTTTCCCGACTGTTGCTGGTTTTGAGATGATGGGCTTTTGGGAAAATTTTGATGTGGCTGAGACTGGTTGGTGGAGCGACACTGGTTTGCCCAGTGAAAACCCTTTTTACATTTAGGGCAAACAGTGGAAGGTCTGGCCATGGTTGGGGAGGAATAGCGATTAGCGCCACCTCCTGGTGCTTTGCATTGATTTTTAAAATGTCCTGGTTTACCACAGTTAAAGCAATTTCCCGTAGGGCGCGAAAGTGGGAGCACCTCAGAAGCAGAGGAAGAAGAAGACGGAGCTAAAGACGTGGTTATGGCAGAAGCTAAAGCAGCCATTTTATGACTTGTAGTACCCACAATGCGGCAAGCTTGTAAAAGGTCCGCTAAAACAGTACCAGGCTTATTGGCAATGGGTTGAAGCACCTTTTGACAGTCAGGATTTGCATTTTCAAAAGCCAATTTCATCATTAATTCATTGCGAGCCTCCACATTGTCAATTTGTCGTTCTAAAGCCAATTGAAGACGACTAATAAAAGATGCATAATCTTCATTTGGGTTTTGCATAATTTTTGAGAATGTTTGTAGGGGAACACCTTGGTTGTCATCTACCTTTCTAAAGGCAGTGAAAGCAGCGTCCTTAATTATTGGAAATGCTGCTCTGTCAGACAAAATCTGTTGTGCAATGGTTGCACGAGTGCCAGTCCCCATTAAATCATCTAAAAGTACGTTTTGAGGAAGGCCACTAGTGACAGCAATGGCAATTTGTTTTCCATATTCTGAATTCCAAATAACATATTGAGAGGGAGTTAAAATCATTCCGAAAAGAGATTGCCAGTCAGCTAAAAGCATTTCAGCAGTAGCCGAGGAAAGTGAAGTAAGCAAGCCAAGAACATAGCGAGAATGAAGACCATAATCCCTGACAGCGGCTTTAATGTCTCTTATATTTTTATAGTTGACATGATGGTGAACAGGTTGGACTGCTGCTCCGGCAGGAGCTCCCTGTGG
This sequence comes from Natrix helvetica, assembly GCF_964273705.1. Taxonomy (NCBI): domain Eukaryota; kingdom Metazoa; phylum Chordata; class Lepidosauria; order Squamata; family Natricidae; genus Natrix; species Natrix helvetica. The sequence continues at coordinate 57,971,892 of NC_138555.1, read as the reverse complement.
AGCTGCCCAACTTACTGGAAACAGAGCAGAGGTCTCAAGGTCTTCAGGGTCGATTTGACCCTCCCGTCTAGCCTGATGGAGAGCTTGGACTATAGATCCTCCTTGAGTTTGTAAAGGAGGAATTGGAGCAGTCGCTCTAGGATGGCTTAAGGTAGAGAGCGAAGCCTTTTCTTTTTGAATTTCATCGTACGGGGGAGGTACGCCACCTCCTGGTTTAGAAGGTGAATTAGGATCATATTTATGATGAACAACTAAACATTCCATAATTATGCGCCAATTAATCACTATTTGAATAGGTGCTCTAGGAGATTGGTGCAAATATTCCCCCAATTTGATCCATATAGAGATTTTTAAAGTCCCTTTCTCAGGGTAAAATGGAAATTTTTGCCAAATGTAAGTTAACAAATTCCTAATCTCCTTTTTCTTTATTCGTGGTAATTTTTTACCACTTTGAGAGGCGATCTTAGAAGTAGCATCGATTAATTCCCCCAATTCCTTCAAATGACCTATTTGAGGTTGGGAAAACTTTCCACCCATAACTCACGAGATCCTGTCGTCTTTCAGACGGACGATTTGCGCGGCTTTCCCCAGCGATGAGAATGGGCAGTTCGATCTAACGGCTTCTTCGCAAAGAAATCACGTCGGGGTCACCAAAATGCAGCGTCGCCAGCTGCATTAGGGAGGGCTCATACATGAGATGAAATAACAGGATGACAGCAAAGTTTCCTTGAGATGATATGAGCCCCGAATGTGTTCTGGAGCCTGCTTTTATTAAGTCAGAAGGCATTCAAAAAGTTTCCATTATTATCGTGTTATTACATGATTGGTTACCTGCTTGTGGCAGGGCAGAACTAAACAGGTTAGCATACAGCCATATAATTGGTTAAAGCTTTCCATAGGATGTGGTTTTTTCTCTCCTGTCCGGAGTTCTCTGGACAGGCTCTGTGGTTAGCATTTCGTGCATAAACAGCAGGTGTTGAAGCATAGCAAAGGATGTGGTTTTCTATGTCGTTAGGCTACCTTGACCATTGCAAAAGATCCCAACAATTTTCTACTGGATTCCCCTCCGTCTTGCCCCCTCCAATCTCCCGAGGCTCTTTCCTCAGCTTATGGCATGTTTCTATTGGATTCCCCTCCGTATATTGCCTCCTAGCATCTCCCAAGGTTCTCCCCCCCCCTATGCCATTTTGTACTGGATTCCCATCTCTCTTGCCCCCTCTGATCTCCCAAGGTTATCCCCCCCCCACCGCGTGCCATATCTTTCTACTGGATTCCCCTCTGTCTTGCCCCTCCGATCTCCCAAGGTTCTTCCCCCCCCCCCCGCGTGCGATTTTCTACTGGATTCCCATCTCTCTTGCCCATTCTTATCTCCCAAGCTTTGTTTCCCCTGTGTGCGATAGCTTTCTACTGGATTTCCCTCTTTCTTGCCCCCTCCGATCTCCCAAGGTTCTTTCCCCAGAGTGCGATAGCTTTCTACTGGATTCCCCTCTGTCTTGCCCCCTCCGATCTCCCAAGGTTCTTTCCTCAGCTTATGGCATGTTTCTATTGCATTCCCCTCTGTCTTGCCTCCTAGCATCTCCCAAGGTTCTCCCCCCCCCCCCCATGCCATTTTGTACTGGATTCCCATCTCTCTTGCCCCCTCTGATCTCCCAAGGTTATCCCCCCCCACCGCGTGCCATATCTTTCTTCTGGATTCCCCTCTGTCTTGACCCTCCGATCTCCCAAGGTTCTTTCCCCAGCGTGCATAAGCTTTCTACTGGATTCCCCTCTGTCTTGCCCCCTCTTATCTGCCAAGCTTTATTTCCCCCCCCCCATGCCATTTTCTACTGGATTCCCATCTCTCTTGCCCCCTCTTATCTCCCAAGCTTTGTTTCCCCTGTGTGCGATAGCTTTCTACTGGATTTCCTTCTGTCTTTCCCCCTCCGATCTCCCGAGGTTCTTTCCTCAGCTATGCCATCTTTCTAGTGGATTCCCCTCTTTCTTGCCTCCTCCGATCTCCCAAGGTTCTTTCCCCAGCGTGCATAAGCTTTCTACTGGATTCCCCTCTGTCTTGCCCCCTCTGATCTCCCAAGGTTCTCCCCACCCCTATGCCATTTTGAACTGGATTCCCATCTCTATTGCCCCCTCTGATCTCCCAAGGTTATCCCCCCCCCCCGCGAGCCATATCTTTCTACTGGATTCCCCTCTGTCTTGCCCCTTCGATCTCCCAAGGTTCTTTTCTCAGCGTGTGGCAACTTTCTACTGGATTCCCCTCTTTCTTGCCTCCTCCGATCTCCCAAGGTTCTTTCCCCAGCGTGCATAAGCTTTCTACTGGATTCCCCTCTGTCTTGCCCCCTCTGATCTCCCAAGGTTCTCCCCACCCCTATGCCATTTTGAACTGGATTCCCATCTCTCTTGCCCCCTCTGATCTCCCAAGGTTATCCCCCCCCCCCCCGCGTGCCATATCTTTCTACTGGATTCCCCTCTGTCTTGCCCCTTCGATCTCCCAAGGTTCTTTTCTCAGTGAGCCATAACCTTCTACTGGACTCCCGTCTGTCTTGCCTCCTCTGATCTCTCAAGGTTCTCCCAACCGCTCACGTGCCATATCTTTCTACTGAATTCCCCTTTGTCTTGCCTCCTGGCATGTCCCAAGCTTTGTTTCCCCAGTGTGGGATAGCTTTCTACTGGATTTCCCTCTGTCTTGCCCCCTCTGATATCCCAAGGTTATTTCCCCAGCGTGCGATAGCTTTCTACTGGATTCCCCTCTGTCTTGCCCTCCGATCTCCCAAGGTTCTTCCCCCCCCCCCCCCGTGCCATTTTCTACTGGATTCCCCTCTGTATTGCCCCTTCAGATCTCCCAAGGTTCTTCCACCCCCACCCCCCCTGCCATATCTTTCTACTGGATTCCCCTCTGTCTTGCCCCCTCCGATCTCCCAAGGTTCTTCCACCCCCACCCCCCCTGCCATATCTTTCTACTGGATTCCCCTCTGTCTTGCCCCCTCCGATCTCCCAAGGTTCTTTCCTCAGCATATGGCATCTTTCTACCGGACTCCCCTCTGTATTGCCTCCTCCGATATCCCAAGGTTCTTTCCCCAGTGTGCAATAACTTTCTACTGGATTCCCCTCTGTCTTGCCCCCTCCGATCTCCTAAGGTTCTCTACCCCCCCCCCCAGTGCCATTTTCTACTGGATTCCCCTCTGTCTTGCCCCCTCTGATCTCCCGAGGTTCTTTCCTCAGCTTATTGCATGTTTCTATTGGATTCCCCTCCGTCTTGCCTCCTAGCATCTCCCAAGGTGCTCCCCCCCTCTATGCCATTTTGTACTGGATTCCCATCTCTCTTACCCCCTCTGATCTCCCAAGGTTATCCCCCCCCCCCGCGTGCCATATCTTTCTACTGGATTCCCTTCTGTCTTGCCCCTCCGATCTCCCAAGGTTCTTTTCTCAGCGTGTGGCAACTTTCTACTGGATTCCCCTCTGTCTTGCCTCCTCCGATCTCCCAAGGTTCTTTCCTCAGTGAGCCATAACTTTCTACTGGACTCCCCTCTGTATTGCCCCCGCCGATCTCCCAAGGTTCTTTCCCCAGCGTGCGATAGCTTTCTACTGGATTCCCCTCTGTCTTGCCCCTCCGATCACCCAAGGTTCTTTCCCCCCCTCTTGCCATTTTCTACTGGTTTCCCATCTCTCTTGCCCCCTCTTATCTCCGAAGCTTTGTTTCCCCAGACTGCCATAACTTTCTACTGGATTCCCCTCTGTCTTGCCCCCTCCGATCTCCAAAGGTTCTTCCCCCCCCTCCCCCCGCGTGCCATATCTTTCTACAGGATTCCCCTCTGTCTTGCCCCCTCCGATCTCCAAAGGTTCTTCCCCCCCTCCCCCCCCCCGCGTGCCATATCATTCTACTGGATTCCCCTCTGTCTTGCCTCCTGGCATCTCCCAAGCTTTGTGTCCCCAGTGTGCTATAGCTTTCTACTGGATTTCCCTCTGTCTTGCCCCCTCCGATCTCCCAAGGTTCTTTCCTCAGCATATGGCATCTTTCTACTGGATTCCCCTCTGTCTTGCCTCCTCCGATATCCCAAGGTTCTTTCCCCAGTGTGCAATAACTTTCTACTGGATTCCCCTCTGTCTTGCCCCCTCCGATCTCCTAAGGTTCTCTACCCCCCCCCCCCGTGCCATTTTCTACTGGATTCCCCTCTGTCTTGCCCTCTCTTATCTGCCAAGCTTTATTTCCCCAGTGTGCGATAGCTTTCTACTGGATTCCCCTCTGTCTTGCCTCCTCCGATCTCCCAAGGTTTTTTCCCCAGTGAGCCATAACTTTCTACTGGACTCCCCTCTGTATTGCCCCCTCCGATCTCCCAAGGTTCTTCCACCACCACCACCCCCGTGCCATATCTTTCTAATGGATTCCCCTCTGTCTTGCCCCCTCTGATCTCCCGAGGTTCTTTCCTCAGCTTATGCAATGTTTCTATTGGATTCCCCTCTTGCCTCCAAGCATCTCCCAAGGTTCTCCCCCCCCCATGCCATTTTGTACTGGATTCCCCTCTCTCTTGCCCCCTCTGATCTCCCAAGGTTATCCCCCCCCCCCCGCGTGCCATACCTTTCTACTGGATTCCGCTCTGTCTTGCCCCTCCGATCTCCCAAGGTTCTTCCCCCCCCCCCGTGCCATTTTCTACTGGATTCCCCTCTGTCTCGCCCTCTCTTATCTGCCAAGCATTATTTCCCCAGTGTGCGATAGCTTTCTACTGGATTCCCGTCTGTCTTGCCTCCTCTGATCTCTCAAGGTTCTCCCAACCCCCCACGTGCCATATCTTTCTACTGAATTCCCCTCTGTCTTGCCTCCTGGCATGTCCCAAGCTTTGTTTCCCCAGTGTGGGATAGCTTTCTACTGGATTTCCCTCTGTCTTGCCCCCTCCTATCTCTCAAGGTTCTTTCCTCAGCATATGACATCTTTCTACTGGATTCCCCTCTGTCTTGCCCCCTCCGATCTCCCAAGGTTCTTTCCTCTGCATATGGAATCTTTCTACTGGATTCCCCTCTGTCTTGCCTACTCCGATCTCCCAAGGTTTTTTCCCCAGTGAGCCATAACTTTCTACTGGACTCCCCTCTGTATTGCCCCCTCCGATCTCCCAAGGTTCTTCCACCCCCACCCCACCCCTGCCATATCTTTCTACTGGATTCCCCTCTGTCTTGCCCCCTCCGATCTCCCAAGGTTCTTTCCTCAGCATATGGCATCTTTCTACTGGATTCCCCTCTGTCTTGCCTCCTGGCATGTCCCAAGCTTTGTTTCCCCAGTGTGGGATAGCTTTCTACTGGATTTCCGTCTGTATTGCCCCCTCCGATCTCCCAAGGTTCTTCCACCACCACCCACCCACCCCGCCATATCTTTCTACTGGATTCCCCTCTGTCTTGCCCCTCCGATCTCCCAAGGTTCTTTCCCCCCCCTTGCCATTTTCTACTGGTTTCCCATCTCTCTTGCCCCCTCTTATCTCCCAAGCTTTGTTTCTCCAGTGCGCCATAACTTTCTACTGGATTCCCCTCTGTATTGCCCCCTCGGATCTCCCAAGGTTCTCCCCCTCCCCCACGTGCCATATCTTTCTACTGGATTCCCCTCTGTCTTGCCACTCCGATCTCTCAAAGTTCTTCCCCCCCCCCCCCGCGTGCCATTTTCTACTGGATTCCCCTCTGTCTTGCCCTCTCTTATCTGCCAAGCTTTATTTCCCCAGTGTGCGATATCTTTCTACTGGATTTCCCTCTGTCTTGCCCCCTCCGATCTCCCAAGGTTCTTTCCTCAGCGTATATGGCATCTTTCTAGTGGATTCCCCTCTGTATTGCCCCTTCAGATCTCCCAAGGTTCTTTCCCCCCCAACTGCTTGCCATTTTCTACTGTATTTCCCTCTGTCTTGCCCCCTCAGATCTCCCAAGGTTCTCCCCCCCCCCCGCGTGCCAGATCTTTCTACTGGATTCCACTCTGTCTTGCCCCCTCCATCTCCCAAGGTTCTTTTCTCAGCGTGTGGCAACTTTCTACTGGATTCCCCTCTGTCTTGCCCCCTCCGATCTCCCAAGGTTCTTTCCCCCCCCCTTGCCATTTTCTACTGGTTTCCCATCTCTCTTGCCCCCTCTTATCTCCCAAGCTTTGTTTCCCCAGTGCGCCATAACTTTCTACTGGATTCCCCTCTGTATTGCCCCCTCTGATCTCCCAAGGTTCTCCCCCCCCCCCACGTGCCATATCTTTCTACTGGATTCCCCTCTGTCTTGCCTCCTGGCAGGTCCCAAGCTTTGTTTCCCCAGTGTGGGTTAGCTTTCTACTGGATTTCCCTCTGTCTTGCCCCGCCCCCCATCTCCCAAGGTTCCTTCCTCAGCAAATGGCATCTTTCTACTGGATTCCCCTCTGTCTTGCCCCCTCCGATCTCCCAAGGTTCTTTCCCCCCCCCACGTGCCATATCTTTCCACTGGATTCCTCTCTGTCTTGCCCCCTCCGATCTCCTAAGGTTCTCTACCCCCCCCCCCCCCGGTGCCATTTTCTACTGGATTCCTCTCTGTCTTGCCCCCTCTGATCTCCCAAGGTTCTCCCCCCCCCCTATGCCATTTTGAACTGGATTCCCATCTCTCTTGCCCCCTCTGATCTCCCAAGGTTATCCCCACCCCCACCCCCGCGTGCCATATCTTTCTACTGGATTCCCCTCTGTCTTACCCCCTCTTATCTGCCAAGCTTTATTTCCCCAGTGTGCGATAGCTTTCTACTGGATTTCCCTCTGTCTTGCCCCCTCCGATCTCCCAGGGTTCTTTCCTCAGCGTGCGATAGCTTTCTACTGGATTCCCCGCTGTCTTGCCTCCTCCGATCTCCTAAGGTTCTCTACCCCCCCCCCCGTGCCATTTTCTACTGGATTCCCCTCCGTCTTGCCCCCTCCAATCTCCCGAGGCTCTTTCCTCAGCTTATGGCATGTTTCTATTGGATTCCCCTCCGTATATTGCCTCCTAGCATCTCCCAAGGTTCTCCCCCCCCCTATGCCATTTTGTACTGGATTCCCATCTCTCTTGCCCCCTCTGATCTCCCAAGGTTATCCCCCCCCCACCGCGTGCCATATCTTTCTACTGGATTCCCCTCTGTCTTGCCCCTCCGATCTCCCAAGGTTCTTCCCCCCCCCCCCCGCGTGCGATTTTCTACTGGATTCCCATCTCTCTTGCCCCCTCTTATCTCCCAAGCTTTGTTTCCCCTGTGTGCGATAGCTTTCTACTGGATTTCCCTCTTTCTTGCCCCCTCCGATCTCCCAAGGTTCTTTCCCCAGAGTGCGATAGCTTTCTACTGGATTCCCCTCTGTCTTGCCCCCTCCGATCTCCCAAGGTTCTTTCCTCAGCTTATGGCATGTTTCTATTGCATTCCCCTCTGTCTTGCCTCCTAGCATCTCCCAAGGTTCTCCCCCCCCCATGCCATTTTGTACTGGATTCCCATCTCTCTTGCCCCCTCTGATCTCCCAAGGTTATCCCCCCCCACCGCGTGCCATATCTTTCTTCTGGATTCCCCTCTGTCTTGACCCTCCGATCTCCCAAGGTTCTTTCCCCAGCGTGCATAAGCTTTCTACTGGATTCCCCTCTGTCTTGCCCCCTCTTATCTGCCAAGCTTTATTTCCCCCCCCCATGCCATTTTCTACTGGATTCCCATCTCTCTTGCCCCCTCTTATCTCCCAAGCTTTGTTTCCCCTGTGTGCGATAGCTTTCTACTGGATTTCCTTCTGTCTTTCCCCCTCCGATCTCCCGAGGTTCTTTCCTCAGCTATGCCATCTTTCTACTGGATTTCCCTCTGTCTTGCCCCCTCCGATCTCCCAGGGTTCTTTCCTCAGCGTGCGATAGCTTTCTACTGGATTCCCCGCTGTCTTGCCTCCTCCGATCTCCTAAGGTTCTCTACCCCCCCCCCGTGCCATTTTCTACTGGATTCCCCTCCGTCTTGCCCCCTCCAATCTCCCGAGGCTCTTTCCTCAGCTTATGGCATGTTTCTATTGGATTCCCCTCCGTATATTGCCTCCTAGCATCTCCCAAGGTTCTCCCCCCCCCCTATGCCATTTTGTACTGGATTCCCATCTCTCTTGCGCCCTCTGATCTCCCAAGGTTATCCCCCCCCCACCGCGTGCCATATCTTTCTACTGGATTCCCCTCTGTCTTGCCCCCTCCGATCTCCCAAGGTTCTTTCCTCAGCGTATATGGCATCTTTCTAGTGGATTCCCCTCTGTATTGCCCCTTCAGATCTCCCAAGGTTCTTTCCCCCCCAACTGCTTGCCATTTTCTACTGTATTTCCCTCTGTCTTGCCCCCTCAGATCTCCCAAGGTTCTCCCCCCCCCCGCGTGCCATATCTTTCTACTGGATTCCACTCTGTCTTGCCCCCTCCATCTCCCAAGGTTCTTTTCTCAGCGTGTGGCAACTTTCTACTGGATTCCCCTCTGTCTTGCCCCCTCCGATCTCCCAAGGTTCTTTCCCCCCCCCTTGCCATTTTCTACTGGTTTCCCATCTCTCTTGCCCCCTCTTATCTCCCAAGCTTTGTTTCCCCAGTGCGCCATAACTTTCTACTGGATTCCCCTCTGTATTGCCCCCTCTGATCTCCCAAGGTTCTCCCCCCCCCCACGTGCCATATCTTTCTACTGGATTCCCCTCTGTCTTGCCTCCTGGCAGGTCCCAAGCTTTGTTTCCCCAGTGTGGGTTAGCTTTCTACTGGATTTCCCTCTGTCTTGCCCCGCCCCCCATCTCCCAAGGTTCCTTCCTCAGCAAATGGCATCTTTCTACTGGATTCCCCTCTGTCTTGCCCCCTCCGATCTCCCAAGGTTCTTTCCCCCCCCCCCACGTGCCATATCTTTCCACTGGATTCCTCTCTGTCTTGCCCCCTCCGATCTCCTAAGGTTCTCTACCCCCCCCCCGTGCCATTTTCTACTGGATTCCTCTCTGTCTTGCCCCCTCTGATCTCCCAAGGTTCTCCCCCCCCCTATGCCATTTTGAACTGGATTCCCATCTCTCTTGCCCCCTCTGATCTCCCAAGGTTATCCCCCCCCCACCGCGTGCCATATCTTTCTACTGGATTCCCCTCTGTCTTGCCCCTCCGATCTCCCAAGGTTCTTCCCGCCCCCCCCCCCCGCGTGCGATTTTCTACTGGATTCCCATCTCTCTTGCCCCCTCTTATCTCCCAAGCTTTGTTTCCCCTGTGTGCGATAGCTTTCTACTGGATTTCCCTCTTTCTTGCCCCCTCCGATCTCCCAAGGTTCTTTCCCCAGAGTGCGATAGCTTTCTACTGGATTCCCCTCTGTCTTGCCCCCTCCGATCTCCCAAGGTTCTTTCCTCAGCATATGGCATCTTTCTACTGGATTCCCCTCTGTCTTGCCCCCTCCGATCTCCCAAGGTTCTTTCCTCAGCATATGGCATCTTTCCACTAGATTCCCCTCTGTCTTGCCTCCTCCGATATCCCAAGGTTCTTTCCCCAGTGTGCAATAACTTTCTACTGGATTCCCCTCTGTCTTGCCTCCTCCGATATCCCAAGGTTCTTTCCCCAGTGTGCAATAACTTTCTACTGGATTCCCCTCTGTCTTGCCCCCTCCGATCTCCTAAGGTTCTCTACCCCCCCCCCCCGTGCCATTTTCTACTGGATTCCCCTCTGTCTTGCCCTCTCTTATCTGCCAAGCTTTATTTCCCCAGTGTGCGATAGCTTTCTACTGGATTCCCCTCTGTCTTGCCTCCTCCGATCTCCCAAGGTTTTTTCCCCAGTGAGCCATAACTTTCTACTGGACTCCCCTCTGTATTGCCCCCTCTGATCTCCCAAGGTTCTTCCCCCCCCCCCACGTGCCATATCTTTCCACTGGATTCCTCTCTGTCTTGCCCCCTCCGATCTCCTAAGGTTCTCTACCCCCCCCCCGTGCCATTTTCTACTGGATTCCTCTCTGTCTTGCCCCCTCTGATCTCCCAAGGTTCTCCCCCCCCCCTATGCCATTTTGAATTGGATTCCCATCTCTCTTGCCCCCTCTGATCTCCCAAGGTTATCCCCACCCCCACCCCCGCGTGCCATATCTTTCTACAGGATTCCCCTCTGTCTTACCCCCTCTTATCTGCCAAGCTTTATTTCCCCAGTGTGCGATAGCTTTCTACTGGATTCCCCTCTGTCTTGCCTCCTCCGATATCCCAAGGTTCTTTCCCCAGTGTGCAATAACTTTCTACTGGATTCCCCTCTGTCTTGCCCCCTCCGATCTCCTAAGGTTCTCTACCCCCCCCCCCCGTGCCATTTTCTACTGGATTCCCCTCTGTCTTGCCCTCTCTTATCTGCCAAGCTTTATTTCCCCAGTGTGCGATAGCTTTCTACTGGATTTCCCTCTGTCTTGCCCCCTCCGATCTCCCAAGGTTCTTTCCTCAGCGTATATGGCATCTTTCTAGTGGATTCCCCTCTGTATTGCCCCTTCAGATCTCCCAAGGTTCTTTCCCCCCCAACTGCTTGCCATTTTCTACTGTATTTCCCTCTGTCTTGCCCCCTCAGATCTCCCAAGGTTCTCCCCCCCCGCGTGCCATATCTTTCTACTGGATTCCACTCTGTCTTGCCCCCTCCATCTCCCAAGGTTCTTTTCTCAGCGTGTGGCAACTTTCTACTGGATTCCCCTCTGTCTTGCCCCCTCCGATCTCCCAAGGTTCTTTCCCCCCCCCTTGCCATTTTCTACTGGTTTCCCATCTCTCTTGCCCCCTCTTATCTCCCAAGCTTTGTTTCCCCAGTGCGCCATAACTTTCTACTGGATTCCCCTCTGTATTGCCCCCTCTGATCTCCCAAGGTTCTCCCCCCCCCCCACGTGCCATATCTTTCTACTGGATTCCCCTCTGTCTTGCCTCCTGGCAGGTCCCAAGCTTTGTTTCCCCAGTGTGGGTTAGCTTTCTACTGCATTTCCCTCTGTCTTGCCCCGCCCCCCATCTCCCAAGGTTCCTTCCTCAGCAAATGGCATCTTTCTACTGGATTCCCCTCTGTCTTGCCCCCTCCGATCTCCCAAGGTTCTTTCCCCCCCCCCCACGTGCCATATCTTTCCACTGGATTCCTCTCTGTCTTGCCCCCTCCGATCTCCTAAGGTTCTCTACCCCCCCCCCGTGCCATTTTCTACTGGATTCCTCTCTGTCTTGCCCCCTCTGATCTCCCAAGGTTCTCCCCCCCCCCCTATGCCATTTTGAACTGGATTCCCATCTCTCTTGCCCCCTCTGATCTCCCAAGGTTATCCCCACCCCCACCCCCGCGTGCCATATCTTTCTACTGGATTCCCCTCTGTCTTACCCCCTCTTATCTGCCAAGCTTTATTTCCCCAGTGTGCGATAGCTTTCTACTGGATTTCCCTCTGTCTTGCCCCCTCCGATCTCCCAGGGTTCTTTCCTCAGCGTGCGATAGCTTTCTACTGGATTCCCCGCTGTCTTGCCTCCTCCGATCTCCTAAGGTTCTCTACCCCCCCCCCCGTGCCATTTTCTACTGTATTCCCCTCTGTATTGCCCTCTCTTATCTCCCAAGCTTTATTTCCCCAGTGTGCGATAGCTTTCTACTGGATTTCCCTCTGTCTTGCCACCTCCGATCTCCCAAGGTTCTTTCCTCAGCGTATATGGCATCTTTCTAGTGGATTCCCCTCTGTATTGCCCCTTCAGATCTCCCAAGGTTCTTTCCCCCCCAACTGCTTGCCATTTTCTACTGTATTTCCCTCTGTCTTGCCCCCTCAGATCTCCCAAGGTTCTCCCCCCCCCCCCCCCGCGTGCCATATCTTTCTACTGGATTCCACTCTGTCTTGCCCCCTCCATCTCCCAAGGTTCTTTTCTCAGCGTGTGGCAACTTTCTACTGGATTCCCCTCTGTCTTGCCCCCTCCGATCTCCCAAGGTTCTTTCCCCCCCCCTTGCCATTTTCTACTGGTTTCCCATCTCTCTTGCCCCCTCTTATCTCCCAAGCTTTGTTTCCCCAGTGCGCCATAACTTTCTACTGGATTCCCCTCTGTATTGCCCCCTCTGATCTCCCAAGGTTCTCCCCCCCCCCCCCACGTGCCATATCTTTCTACTGGATTCCCCTCTGTCTTGCCTCCTGGCAGGTCCCAAGCTTTGTTTCCCCAGTGTGGGTTAGCTTTCTACTGGATTTCCCTCTGTCTTGCCCCGCCCCCCATCTCCCAAGGTTCCTTCCTCAGCAAATGGCATCTTTCTACTGGATTCCCCTCTGTCTTGCCCCCTCCGATCTCCCAAGGTTCTTTCCCCCCCCCACGTGCCATATCTTTCCACTGGATTCCTCTCTGTCTTGCCCCCTCCGATCTCCTAAGGTTCTCTACCCCCCCCCCCGTGCCATTTTCTACTGGATTCCTCTCTGTCTTGCCCCCTCTGATCTCCCAAGGTTCTCCCCCCCCCCTATGCCATTTTGAACTGGATTCCCATCTCTCTTGCCCCCTCTGATCTCCCAAGGTTATCCCCACCCCCACCCCCGCGTGCCATATCTTTCTACTGGATTCCCCTCTGTCTTACCCCCTCTTATCTGCCAAGCTTTATTTCCCCAGTGTGCGATAGCTTTCTACTGGATTTCCCTCTGTCTTGCCCCCTCCGATCTCCCAGGGTTCTTTCCTCAGCGTGCGATAGCTTTCTACTGGATTCCCCGCTGTCTTGCCTCCTCCGATCTCCTAAGGTTCTCTACCCCCCCCCCGTGCCATTTTCTACTGGATTCCCCTCCGTCTTGCCCCCTCCAATCTCCCGAGGCTCTTTCCTCAGCTTATGGCATGTTTCTATTGGATTCCCCTCCGTATATTGCCTCCTAGCATCTCCCAAGGTTCTCCCCCCCCCCTATGCCATTTTGTACTGGATTCCCATCTCTCTTGCCCCCTCTGATCTCCCAAGGTTATCCCCCCCCACCGCGTGCCATATCTTTCTACTGGATTCCCCTCTGTCTTGCCCCTCCGATCTCCCAAGGTTCTTCCCCCCCCCCCCCGCGTGCGATTTTCCACTGGATTCCCATCTCTCTTGCCCCCTCTTATCTCCCAAGCTTTGTTTCCCCTGTGTGCGATAGCTTTCTACTGGATTTCCCTCTTTCTTGCCCCCTCCAATCTCCCAAGGTTCTTTCCCCAGAGTGCGATAGCTTTCTACTGGATTCCCCTCTGTCTTGCCCCCTCCGATCTCCCAAGGTTCTTTCCTCAGCTTATGGCATGTTTCTATTGCATTCCCCTCTGTCTTGCCTCCTAGCATCTCCCAAGGTTCTCCCCCCCCCCATGCCATTTTGTACTGGATTCCCATCTCTCTTGCCCCCTCTGATCTCCCAAGGTTATCCCCCCCCACCGCGTGCCATATCTTTCTTCTGGATTCCCCTCTGTCTTGACCCTCCGATCTCCCAAGGTTCTTTCCCCAGCGTGCATAAGCTTTCTACTGGATTCCCCTCTGTCTTGCCCCCTCTTATCTGCCAAGCTTTATTTTCCCCCCCCCATGCCATTTTCTACTGGATTCCCATCTCTCTTGCCCCCTCTTATCTCCCAAGCTTTGTTTCCCCTGTGTGCGATAGCTTTCTACTGGATTTCCTTCTGTCTTTCCCCCTCCGATCTCCCGAGGTTCTTTCCTCAGCTATGCCATCTTTCTACTGGATTTCCCTCTGTCTTGCCCCCTCCGATCTCCCAGGGTTCTTTCCTCAGCGTGCGATAGCTTTCTACTGGATTCCCCGCTGTCTTGCCTCCTCCGATCTCCTAAGGTTCTCTACCCCCCCCCCCGTGCCATTTTCTACTGGATTCCCCTCCGTCTTGCCCCCTCCAATCTCCCGAGGCTCTTTCCTCAGCTTATGGCATGTTTCTATTGGATTCCCCTCCGTATATTGCCTCCTAGCATCTCCCAAGGTTCTCCCCCCCCCCCTATGCCATTTTGTACTGGATTCCCATCTCTCTTGCGCCCTCTGATCTCCCAAGGTTATCCCCCCCCCCCACCGCGTGCCATATCTTTCTACTGGATTCCCCTCTGTCTTGCCCCCTCCGATCTCCCAAGGTTCTTTCCTCAGCGTATATGGCATCTTTCTAGTGGATTCCCCTCTGTATTGCCCCTTCAGATCTCCCAAGGTTCTTTCCCCCCCAACTGCTTGCCATTTTCTACTGTATTTCCCTCTGTCTTGCCCCCTCAGATCTCCCAAGGTTCTCCCCCCCCCCCCCCGCGTGCCATATCTTTCTACTGGATTCCACTCTGTCTTGCCCCCTCCATCTCCCAAGGTTCTTTTCTCAGCGTGTGGCAACTTTCTACTGGATTCCCCTCTGTCTTGCCCCCTCCGATCTCCCAAGGTTCTTTCCCCCCCCCTTGCCATTTTCTACTGGTTTCCCATCTCTCTTGCCCCCTCTTATCTCCCAAGCTTTGTTTCCCCAGTGCGCCATAACTTTCTACTGGATTCCCCTCTGTATTGCCCCCTCTGATCTCCCAAGGTTCTCCCCCCCCCCACGTGCCATATCTTTCTACTGGATTCCCCTCTGTCTTGCCTCCTGGCAGGTCCCAAGCTTTGTTTCCCCAGTGTGGGTTAGCTTTCTACTGGATTTCCCTCTGTCTTGCCCCGCCCCCCATCTCCCAAGGTTCCTTCCTCAGCAAATGGCATCTTTCTACTGGATTCCCCTCTGTCTTGCCCCCTCCGATCTCCCAAGGTTCTTTCCCCCCCCCCCACGTGCCATATCTTTCCACTGGATTCCTCTCTGTCTTGCCCCCTCCGATCTCCTAAGGTTCTCTACCCCCCCCCCCGTGCCATTTTCTACTGGATTCCTCTCTGTCTTGCCCCCTCTGATCTCCCAAGATTCTCCCCCCCCCCCTATGCCATTTTGAACTGGATTCCCATCTCTCTTGCCCCCTCTGATCTCCCAAGGTTATCCCCACCCCCACCCCCGCGTGCCATATCTTTCTAATGGATTCCCCTCTGTCTTACCCCCTCTTATCTGCCAAGCTTTATTTCCCCAGTGTGCGATAGCTTTCTACTGGATTCCCCTCTGTCTTGCCCCTCCGATCTCCCAAGGTTCTTCCCGCCCCCCCCCCCGCGTGCGATTTTCTACTGGATTCCCATCTCTCTTGCCCCCTCTTATCTCCCAAGCTTTGTTTCCCCTGTGTGCGATAGCTTTCTACTGGATTTCCCTCTTTCTTGCCCCCTCCGATCTCCCAAGGTTCTTTCCCCAGAGTGCGATAGCTTTCTACTGGATTCCCCTCTGTCTTGCCCCCTCCGATCTCCCAAGGTTCTTTCCTCAGCATATGGCATCTTTCTACTGGATTCCCCTCTGTCTTGCCCCCTCCGATCTCCCAAGGTTCTTTCCTCAGCATATGGCATCTTTCCACTAGATTCCCCTCTGTCTTGCCTCCTCCGATATCCCAAGGTTCTTTCCCCAGTGTGCAATAACTTTCTACTGGATTCCCCTCTGTCTTGCCTCCTCCGATATCCCAAGGTTCTTTCCCCAGTGTGCAATAACTTTCTACTGGATTCCCCTCTGTCTTGCCCCCTCCGATCTCCTAAGGTTCTCTACCCCCCCCCCCGTGCCATTTTCTACTGGATTCCCCTCTGTCTTGCCCTCTCTTATCTGCCAAGCTTTATTTCCCCAGTGTGCGATAGCTTTCTACTGGATTCCCCTCTGTCTTGCCTCCTCCGATCTCCCAAGGTTTTTTCCCCAGTGAGCCATAACTTTCTACTGGACTCCCCTCTGTATTGCCCCCTCTGATCTCCCAAGGTTCTCCCCCCCCCCCCACGTGCCATATCTTTCCACTGGATTCCTCTCTGTCTTGCCCCCTCCGATCTCCTAAGGTTCTCTACCCCCCCCCCCCCGTGCCATTTTCTACTGGATTCCTCTCTGTCTTGCCCCCTCTGATCTCCCAAGGTTCTCCCCCCCCCCCTATGCCATTTTGAATTGGATTCCCATCTCTCTTGCCCCCTCTGATCTCCCAAGGTTATCCCCACCCCCACCCCCGCGTGCCATATCTTTCTACAGGATTCCCCTCTGTCTTACCCCCTCTTATCTGCCAAGCTTTATTTCCCCAGTGTGCGATAGCTTTCTACTGGATTCCCCTCTGTCTTGCCTCCTCCGATATCCCAAGGTTCTTTCCCCAGTGTGCAATAACTTTCTACTGGATTCCCCTCTGTCTTGCCCCCTCCGATCTCCCAAGGTTCTTTCCTCAGCGTATATGGCATCTTTCTAGTGGATTCCCCTCTGTATTGCCCCTTCAGATCTCCCAAGGTTCTTTCCCCCCCAACTGCTTGCCATTTTCTACTGTATTTCCCTCTGTCTTGCCCCCTCAGATCTCCCAAGGTTCTCCCCCCCGCGTGCCATATCTTTCTACTGGATTCCACTCTGTCTTGCCCCCTCCATCTCCCAAGGTTC
Organism: Natrix helvetica; assembly: GCF_964273705.1. Classification (NCBI taxonomy): domain Eukaryota; kingdom Metazoa; phylum Chordata; class Lepidosauria; order Squamata; family Natricidae; genus Natrix; species Natrix helvetica. Next base: position 57,955,592 of record NC_138555.1, on the reverse strand, counting down.
TTTTCTCAGCGTGTGGCAACTTTCTACTGGATTCCCCTCTGTCTTGCCCCCTCCGATCTCCCAAGGTTCTTTCCCCCCCCCCTTGCCATTTTCTACTGGTTTCCCATCTCTCTTGCCCCCTCTTATCTCCCAAGCTTTGTTTCCCCAGTGCGCCATAACTTTCTACTGGATTCCCCTCTGTATTGCCCCCTCTGATCTCCCAAGGTTCTCCCCCCCCCCACGTGCCATATCTTTCTACTGGATTCCCCTCTGTCTTGCCTCCTGGCAGGTCCCAAGCTTTGTTTCCCCAGTGTGGGTTAGCTTTCTACTGGATTTCCCTCTGTCTTGCCCCGCCCCCCATCTCCCAAGGTTCCTTCCTCAGCAAATGGCATCTTTCTACTGGATTCCCCTCTGTCTTGCCCCCTCCGATCTCCCAAGGTTCTTTCCCCCCCCCCACGTGCCATATCTTTCCACTGGATTCCTCTCTGTCTTGCCCCCTCCGATCTCCTAAGGTTCTCTACCCCCCCCCCCGTGCCATTTTCTACTGGATTCCTCTCTGTCTTGCCCCCTCTGATCTCCCAAGGTTCTCCCCCCCCCTATGCCATTTTGAACTGGATTCCCATCTCTCTTGCCCCCTCTGATCTCCCAAGGTTATCCCCACCCCCACCCCCGCGTGCCATATCTTTCTACTGGATTCCCCTCTGTCTTACCCCCTCTTATCTGCCAAGCTTTATTTCCCCAGTGTGCGATAGCTTTCTACTGGATTTCCCTCTGTCTTGCCCCCTCCGATCTCCCAGGGTTCTTTCCTCAGCGTGCGATAGCTTTCTACTGGATTCCCCGCTGTCTTGCCTCCTCTGATCTCCTAAGGTTCTCTACCCCCCCCCCCCGTGCCATTTTCTACTGGATTCCCCTCCGTCTTGCCCCCTCCAATCTCCCGAGGCTCTTTCCTCAGCTTATGGCATGTTTCTATTGGATTCCCCTCCGTATATTGCCTCCTAGCATCTCCCAAGGTTCTCCCCCCCCCTATGCCATTTTGTACTGGATTCCCATCTCTCTTGCCCCCTCTGATCTCCCAAGGTTATCCCCCCCCACCGCGTGCCATATCTTTCTACTGGATTCCCCTCTGTCTTGCCCCTCCGATCTCCCAAGGTTCTTCCCCCCCCCCCCGCGTGCGATTTTCTACTGGATTCCCATCTCTCTTGCCCCCTCTTATCTCCCAAGCTTTGTTTCCCCTGTGTGCGATAGCTTTCTACTGGATTTCCCTCTTTCTTGCCCCCTCCGATCTCCCAAGGTTCTTTCCCCAGAGTGCGATAGCTTTCTACTGGATTCCCCTCTGTCTTGCCCCCTCCGATCTCCCAAGGTTCTTTCCTCAGCTTATGGCATGTTTCTATTGCATTCCCCTCTGTCTTGCCTCCTAGCATCTCCCAAGGTTCTCCCCCCCCCCCCCATGCCATTTTGTACTGGATTCCCATCTCTCTTGCCCCCTCTGATCTCCCAAGGTTATCCCCCCCCCACCGCGTGCCATATCTTTCTTCTGGATTCCCCTCTGTCTTGACCCTCCGATCTCCCAAGGTTCTTTCCCCAGCGTGCATAAGCTTTCTACTGGATTCCCCTCTGTCTTGCCCCCTCTTATCTGCCAAGCTTTATTTCCCCCCCCCCCATGCCATTTTCTACTGGATTCCCATCTCTCTTGCCCCCTCTTATCTCCCAAGCTTTGTTTCCCCTGTGTGCGATAGCTTTCTACTGGATTTCCTTCTGTCTTTCCCCCTCCGATCTCCCGAGGTTCTTTCCTCAGCTATGCCATCTTTCTAGTGGATTCCCCTCTTTCTTGCCTCCTCCGATCTCCCAAGGTTCTTTCCCCAGCGTGCATAAGCTTTCTACTGGATTCCCCTCTGTCTTACCCCCTCTTATCTGCCAAGCTTTATTTCCCCAGTGTGCGATAGCTTTCTACTGGATTCCCCTCTGTCTTGCCCCCTCCGATCTCCCAGGGTTCTTCCCGCCCCCCCCCCCCCGCGTGCGATTTTCTACTGGATTCCCATCTCTCTTGCCCCCTCTTATCTCCCAAGCTTTGTTTCCCCTGTGTGCGATAGCTTTCTACTGGATTTCCCTCTTTCTTGCCCCCTCCGATCTCCCAAGGTTCTTTCCCAAGAGTGCGATAGCTTTCTACTGGATTCCCCTCTGTCTTGCCCCCTCCGATCTCCCAAGGTTCTTTCCTCAGCATATGGCATCTTTCTACTGGATTCCCCTCTGTCTTGCCCCCTCCGATCTCCCAAGGTTCTTTCCTCAGCATATGGCATCTTTCCACTAGATTCCCCTCTGTCTTGCCTCCTCCGATATCCCAAGGTTCTTTCCCCAGTGTGCAATAACTTTCTACTGGATTCCCCTCTGTCTTGCCTCCTCAGATATCCCAAGGTTCTTTCCCCAGTGTGCAATAACTTTCTACTGGATTCCCCTCTGTCTTGCCCCCTCCGATCTCCTAAGGTTCTCTACCCCCCCCCCGTGCCATTTTCTACTGGATTCCCCTCTGTCTTGCCCTCTCTTATCTGCCAAGCTTTATTTCCCCAGTGTGCGATAGCTTTCTACTGGATTCCCCTCTGTCTTGCCTCCTCCGATCTCCCAAGGTTTTTTCCCCAGTGAGCCATAACTTTCTACTGGACTCCCCTCTGTATTGCCCCCTCCGATCTCCCAAGGTTCTTCCCCCCCCCCCCGCGTGCGATTTTCTACTGGATTCCCATCTCTCTTGCCCCCTCTTATCTCCCAAGCTTTGTTTCCCCTGTGTGCGATAGCTTTCTACTGGATTTCCCTCTTTCTTGCCCCCTCCGATCTCCCAAGGTTCTTTCCCCAGAGTGCGATAGCTTTCTACTGGATTCCCCTCTGTCTTGCCCCCTCCGATCTCCCAAGGTTCTTTCCTCAGCTTATGGCATGTTTCTATTGCATTCCCCTCTGTCTTGCCTCCTAGCATCTCCCAAGGTTCTCCCCCCCCCCCATGCCATTTTGTACTGGATTCCCATCTCTCTTGCCCCCTCTGATCTCCCAAGGTTCTTCCCCCCCCCACGTGCCATATCTTTCCACTGGATTCCTCTCTGTCTTGCCCCCTCCGATCTCCTAAGGTTCTCTACCCCCCCCCGTGCCATTTTCTACTGGATTCCTCTCTGTCTTGCCCCCTCTGATCTCCCAAGGTTCTCCCCCCCCCTATGCCATTTTGAATTGGATTCCCATCTCTCTTGCCCCCTCTGATCTCCCAAGGTTATCCCCACCCCCACCCCCGCGTGCCATATCTTTCTACTGGATTCCCCTCTGTCTTACCCCCTCTTATCTGCCAAGCTTTATTTCCCCAGTGTGCGATAGCTTTCTACTGGATTCCCCTCTGTCTTGCCTCCTCCGATATCCCAAGGTTCTTTCCCCAGTGTGCAATAACTTTCTACTGGATTTCCCTCTGTCTTGCCCCCTCCGATCTCCCAGGGTTCTTTCCTCAGCGTGCGATAGCTTTCTACTGGATTCCCCGCTGTCTTGCCTCCTCCGATCTCCTAAGGTTCTCTACCCCCCCCCCCCGTGCCATTTTCTACTGGATTCCCCTCCGTCTTGCCCCCTCCAATCTCCCGAGGCTCTTTCCTCAGCTTATGGCATGTTTCTATTGGATTCCCCTCCGTATATTGCCTCCTAGCATCTCCCAAGGTTCTCCCCCCCCCCATGCCATTTTGTACTGGATTCCCATCTCTCTTGCCCCCTCTGATCTCCCAAGGTTATCCCCCCCCACCGCGTGCCATATCTTTCTACTGGATTCCCCTCTGTCTTGCCCCTCCGATCTCCCAAGGTTCTCCCCCCCCCCGCGTGCGATTTTCTACTGGATTCCCATCTCTCTTGCCCCCTCTTATCTCCCAAGCTTTGTTTCCCCTGTGTGCGATAGCTTTCTAGTGGATTCCCCTCTTTCTTGCCTCCTCCGATCTCCCAAGGTTCTTTCCCCAGCGTGCATAAGCTTTCTACTGGATTCCCCTCTGTCTTACCCCCTCTTATCTGCCAAGCTTTATTTCCCCAGTGTGCGATAGCTTTCTACTGGATTCCCCTCTGTCTTGCCCCCTCCGATCTCCCAGGGTTCTTCCCGCCCCCCCCCCCCCGCGTGCGATTTTCTACTGGATTCCCATCTCTCTTGCCCCCTCTTATCTCCCAAGCTTTGTTTCCCCTGTGTGCGATAGCTTTCTACTGGATTTCCCTCTTTCTTGCCCCCTCCGATCTCCCAAGGTTCTTTCCCCAGAGTGCGATAGCTTTCTACTGGATTCCCCTCTGTCTTGCCCCCTCCGATCTCCCAAGGTTCTTTCCTCAGCATATGGCATCTTTCTACTGGATTCCCCTCTGTCTTGCCCCCTCCGATCTCCCAAGGTTCTTTCCTCAGCATATGGCATCTTTCCACTAGATTCCCCTCTGTCTTGCCTCCTCCGATATCCCAAGGTTCTTTCCCCAGTGTGCAATAACTTTCTACTGGTTCCCCTCTGTCTTGCCTCCTCCGATATCCCAAGGTTCTTTCCCCAGTGTGCAATAACTTTCTACTGGATTCCCCTCTGTCTTGCCCCCTCCGATCTCCTAAGGTTCTCTACCCCCCCCCCCGTGCCATTTTCTACTGGATTCCCCTCTGTCTTGCCCTCTCTTATCTGCCAAGCTTTATTTCCCCAGTGTGCGATAGCTTTCTACTGGATTCCCCTCTGTCTTGCCTCCTCCGATCTCCCAAGGTTTTTTCCCCAGTGAGCCATAACTTTCTACTGGACTCCCCTCTGTATTGCCCCCTCCGATCTCCCAAGGTTCTTCCCCCCCCCCCGCGTGCGATTTTCTACTGGATTCCCATCTCTCTTGCCCCCTCTTATCTCCCAAGCTTTGTTTCCCCTGTGTGCGATAGCTTTCTACTGGATTTCCCTCTTTCTTGCCCCCTCCGATCTCCCAAGGTTCTTTCCCCAGAGTGCGATAGCTTTCTACTGGATTCCCCTCTGTCTTGCCCCCTCCGATCTCCCAAGGTTCTTTCCTCAGCTTATGGCATGTTTCTATTGCATTCCCCTCTGTCTTGCCTCCTAGCATCTCCCAAGGTTCTCCCCCCCCCCATGCCATTTTGTACTGGATTCCCATCTCTCTTGCCCCCTCTGATCTCCCAAGGTTCTTCCCCCCCCCCACGTGCCATATCTTTCCACTGGATTCCTCTCTGTCTTGCCCCCTCCGATCTCCTAAGGTTCTCTACCCCCCCCCCCGTGCCATTTTCTACTGGATTCCTCTCTGTCTTGCCCCCTCTGATCTCCCAAGGTTCTCCCCCCCCCTATGCCATTTTGAATTGGATTCCCATCTCTCTTGCCCCCTCTGATCTCCCAAGGTTATCCCCACCCCCACCCCCGCGTGCCATATCTTTCTACTGGATTCCCCTCTGTCTTACCCCCTCTTATCTGCCAAGCTTTATTTCCCCAGTGTGCGATAGCTTTCTACTGGATTCCCCTCTGTCTTGCCTCCTCCGATATCCCAAGGTTCTTTCCCCAGTGTGCAATAACTTTCTACTGGATTCCCCTCTGTCTTGCCCCCTCCGATCTCCTAAGGTTCTCTACCCCCCCCCCCGTGCCATTTTCTACTGGATTCCCCTCTGTCTTGCCCTCTCTTATCTGCCAAGCTTTATTTCCCCAGTGTGCGATAGCTTTCTACTGGATTTCCCTCTGTCTTGCCCCCTCAGATCTCCCAAGGTTCTTTCCTCAGCGTATATGGCATCTTTCTAGTGGATTCCCCTCTGTATTGCCCCTTCAGATCTCCCAAGGTTCTTTCCCCCCCAACTGCTTGCCATTTTCTACTGTATTTCCCTCTGTCTTGCCCCCTCAGATCTCCCAAGGTTCTCCCCCCCCCCCCCGCGTGCCATATCTTTCTACTGGATTCCACTCTGTCTTGCCCCCTCCATCTCCCAAGGTTCTTTTCTCAGCGTGTGGCAACTTTCTACTGGATTCCCCTCTGTCTTCCCCCTCCGATCTCCCAAGGTTCTTTCCCCCCCCCTTGCCATTTTCTACTGGTTTCCCATCTCTCTTGCCCCCTCTTATCTCCCAAGCTTTGTTTCCCCAGTGCGCCATAACTTTCTACTGGATTCCCCTCTGTATTGCCCCCTCTGATCTCCCAAGGTTCTCCCCCCCCCCCACGTGCCATATCTTTCTACTGGATTCCCCTCTGTCTTGCCTCCTGGCAGGTCCCAAGCTTTGTTTCCCCAGTGTGGGTTAGCTTTCTACTGGATTTCCCTCTGTCTTGCCCCGCCCCCCATCTCCCAAGATTCCTTCCTCAGCAAATGGCATCTTTCTACTGGATTCCCCTCTGTCTTGCCCCCTCCGATCTCCCAAGGTTCTTTCCCCCCCCCCACGTGCCATATCTTTCCACTGGATTCCTCTCTGTCTTGCCCCCTCCGATCTCCTAAGGTTCTCTACCCCCCCCCCGTGCCATTTTCTACTGGATTCCTCTCTGTCTTGCCCCCTCTGATCTCCCAAGGTTCTCCCCCCCCCCATGCCATTTTGAACTGGATTCCCATCTCTCTTGCCCCCTCTGATCTCCCAAGGTTATCCCCACCCCCACCCCCGCGTGCCATATCTTTCTACTGGATTCCCCTCTGTCTTACCCCCTCTTATCTGCCAAGCTTTATTTCCCCAGTGTGCGATAGCTTTCTACTGGATTTCCCTCTGTCTTGCCCCCTCCGATCTCCCAGGGTTCTTTCCTCAGCGTGCGATAGCTTTCTACTGGATTCCCCGCTGTCTTGCCTCCTCCGATCTCCTAAGGTTCTCTACCCCCCCCCCGTGCCATTTTCTACTGGATTCCCCTCCGTCTTGCCCCCTCCAATCTCCCGAGGCTCTTTCCTCAGCTTATGGCATGTTTCTATTGGATTCCCCTCCGTATATTGCCTCCTAGCATCTCCCAAGGTTCTCCCCCCCCCTATGCCATTTTGTACTGGATTCCCATCTCTCTTGCCCCCTCTGATCTCCCAAGGTTATCCCCCCCCACCGCGTGCCATATCTTTCTACTGGATTCCCCTCTGTCTTGCCCCTCCGATCTCCCAAGGTTCTTCCCCCCCCCCCCCGCGTGCGATTTTCTACTGGATTCCCATCTCTCTTGCCCCCTCTTATCTCCCAAGCTTTGTTTCCCCTGTGTGCGATAGCTTTCTACTGGATTTCCCTCTTTCTTGCCCCCTCCGATCTCCCAAGGTTCTTTCCCCAGAGTGCGATAGCTTTCTACTGGATTCCCCTCTGTCTTGCCCCCTCCGATCTCCCAAGGTTCTTTCCTCAGCTTATGGCATGTTTCTATTGCATTCCCCTCTGTCTTGCCTCCTAGCATCTCCCAAGGTTCTCCCCCCCCCCCATGCCATTTTGTACTGGATTCCCATCTCTCTTGCCCCCTCTGATCTCCCAAGGTTATCCCCCCCCACCGCGTGCCATATCTTTCTTCTGGATTCCCCTCTGTCTTGACCCTCCGATCTCCCAAGGTTCTTTCCCCAGCGTGCATAAGCTTTCTACTGGATTCCCCTCTGTCTTGCCCCCTCTTATCTGCCAAGCTTTATTTCCCCCCCCCATGCCATTTTCTACTGGATTCCCATCTCTCTTGCCCCCTCTTATCTCCCAAGCTTTGTTTCCCCTGTGTGCGATAGCTTTCTACTGGATTTCCTTCTGTCTTTCCCCCTCCGATCTCCCGAGGTTCTTTCCTCAGCTATGCCATCTTTCTAGTGGATTCCCCTCTTTCTTGCCTCCTCCGATCTCCCAAGGTTCTTTCCCCAGCGTGCATAAGCTTTCTACTGGATTCCCCTCTGTCTTGCCTCCTCCGATCTCCTAAGGTTCTCTACCCCCCCCCCGTGCCATTTTCTACTGGATTCCCCTCCGTCTTGCCCCCTCCAATCTCCCGAGGCTCTTTCCTCAGCTTATGGCATGTTTCTATTGGATTCCCCTCCGTATATTGCCTCCTAGCATCTCCCAAGGTTCTCCCCCCCCCGCTATGCCATTTTGTACTGGATTCCCATCTCTCTTGCCCCCTCTGATCTCCCAAGGTTATCCCCCCCCCACCGCGTGCCATATCTTTCTACTGGATTCCCCTCTGTCTTGCCCCTCCGATCTCCCAAGGTTCTTTCCCCCCCCCCCGCGTGCGATTTTCTACTGGATTCCCATCTCTCTTGCCCCCTCTTATCTCCCAAGCTTTGTTTCCCCTGTGTGCGATAGCTTTCTACTGGATTTCCCTCTTTCTTGCCCCCTCCGATCTCCCAAGGTTCTTTCCCCAGAGTGCGATAGCTTTCTACTGGATTCCCCTCTGTCTTGCCCCCTCCGATCTCCCAAGGTTCTTTCCTCAGCTTATGGCATGTTTCTATTGCATTCCCCTCTGTCTTGCCTCCTAGCATCTCCCAAGGTTCTCCCCCCCCCCCCATGCCATTTTGTACTGGATTCCCATCTCTCTTGCCCCCTCTGATCTCCCAAGGTTCTTCCCCCCCCCCACGTGCCATATCTTTCCACTGGATTCCTCTCTGTCTTGCCCCCTCCGATCTCCTAAGGTTCTCTACCCCCCCCCCCCGTGCCATTTTCTACTGGATTCCTCTCTGTCTTGCCCCCTCTGATCTCCCAAGGTTCTCCCCCCCCCCTATGCCATTTTGAATTGGATTCCCATCTCTCTTGCCCCCTCTGATCTCCCAAGGTTATCCCCACCCCCACCCCCGCGTGCCATATCTTTCTACTGGATTCCCCTCTGTCTTACCCCCTCTTATCTGCCAAGCTTTATTTCCCCAGTGTGCGATAGCTTTCTACTGGATTTCCCTCTGTCTTGCCCCCTCCGATCTCCCAGGGTTCTTTCCTCAGCGTGCGATAGCTTTCTACTGGATTCCCCGCTGTCTTGCCTCCTCCGATCTCCTAAGGTTCTCTACCCCCCCCCCCGTGCCATTTTCTACTGGATTCCCCTCCGTCTTGCCCCCTCCAATCTCCCGAGGCTCTTTCCTCAGCTTATGGCATGTTTCTATTGGATTCCCCTCCGTATATTGCCTCCTAGCATCTCCCAAGGTTCTCCCCCCCCCCTATGCCATTTTGTACTGGATTCCCATCTCTCTTGCGCCCTCTGATCTCCCAAGGTTATCCCCCCCCCCACCGCGTGCCATATCTTTCTACTGGATTCCCCTCTGTCTTGCCCCCTCCGATCTCCCAAGGTTCTTTCCTCAGCGTATATGGCATCTTTCTAGTGGATTCCCCTCTGTATTGCCCCTTCAGATCTCCCAAGGTTCTTTCCCCCCCAACTGCTTGCCATTTTCTACTGTATTTCCCTCTTTCTTGCCCCCTCAGATCTCCCAAGGTTCTCCCCCCCGCGTGCCATATCTTTCTACTGGATTCCACTCTGTCTTGCCCCCTCCATCTCCCAAGGTTCTTTTCTCAGCGTGTGGCAACTTTCTACTGGATTCCCCTCTGTCTTGCCCCCTCCGATCTCCCAAGGTTCTTTCCCCCCCCCCTTGCCATTTTCTACTGGTTTCCCATCTCTCTTGCCCCCTCTTATCTCCCAAGCTTTGTTTCCCCAGTGCGCCATAACTTTCTACTGGATTCCCCTCTGTATTGCCCCCTCTGATCTCCCAAGGTTCTCCCCCCCCCCCCACGTGCCATATCTTTCTACTGGATTCCCCTCTGTCTTGCCTCCTGGCACGTCCCAAGCTTTGTTTCCCCAGTGTGGGTTAGCTTTCTACTGGATTTCCCTCTGTCTTGCCCCGCCCCCCATCTCCCAAGGTTCCTTCCTCAGCAAATGGCATCTTTCTACTGGATTCCCCTCTGTCTTGCCCCCTCCGATCTCCCAAGGTTCTTTCCCCCCCCCACGTGCCATATCTTTCCACTGGATTCCTCTCTGTCTTGCCCCCTCCGATCTCCTAAGGTTCTCTACCCCCCCCCCCCCCCGTGCCATTTTCTACTGGATTCCTCTCTGTCTTGCCCCCTCTGATCTCCCAAGGTTCTCCCCCCCCCCTATGCCATTTTGAACTGGATTCCCATCTCTCTTGCCCCCTCTGATCTCCCAAGGTTATCCCCACCCCCACCCCCGCGTGCCATATCTTTCTACTGGATTCCCCTCTGTCTTACCCCCTCTTATCTGCCAAGCTTTATTTCCCCAGTGTGCGATAGCTTTCTACTGGATTCCCCTCTGTCTTGCCCCTCCGATCTCCCAAGGTTCTTCCCGCCCCCCCCCCCGCGTGCGATTTTCTACTGGATTCCCATCTCTCTTGCCCCCTCTTATCTCCCAAGCTTTGTTTCCCCTGTGTGCGATAGCTTTCTACTGGATTTCCCTCTTTCTTGCCCCCTCCGATCTCCCAAGGTTCTTTCCCCAGAGTGCGATAGCTTTCTACTGGATTCCCCTCTGTCTTGCCCCCTCCGATCTCCCAAGGTTCTTTCCTCAGCATATGGCATCTTTCTACTGGATTCCCCTCTTTCTTGCCCCCTCCGATCTCCCAAGGTTCTTTCCTCAGCATATGGCATCTTTCCACTAGATTCCCCTCTGTCTTGCCTCCTCCGATATCCCAAGGTTCTTTCCCCAGTGTGCAATAACTTTCTACTGGATTCCCCTCTGTCTTGCCTCCTCCGATATCCCAAGGTTCTTTCCCCAGTGTGCAATAACTTTCTACTGGATTCCCCTCTGTCTTGCCCCCTCCGATCTCCTAAGGTTCTCTACCCCCCCCCCCGTGCCATTTTCTACTGGATTCCCCTCTGTCTTGCCCTCTCTTATCTGCCAAGCTTTATTTCCCCAGTGTGCGATAGCTTTCTACTGGATTCCCCTCTGTCTTGCCTCCTCCGATCTCCCAAGGTTTTTTCCCCAGTGAGCCATAACTTTCTACTGGACTCCCCTCTGTATTGCCCCCTCCGATCTCCCAAGGTTCTTCCCCCCCCCCCCCGCGTGCGATTTTCTACTGGATTCCCATCTCTCTTGCCCCCTCTTATCTCCCAAGCTTTGTTTCCCCTGTGTGCGATAGCTTTCTACTGGATTTCCCTCTTTCTTGCCCCCTCCGATCTCCCAAGGTTCTTTCCCCAGAGTGCGATAGCTTTCTACTGGATTCCCCTCTGTCTTGCCCCCTCCGATCTCCCAAGGTTCTTTCCTCAGCTTATGGCATGTTTCTATTGCATTCCCCTCTGTCTTGCCTCCTAGCATCTCCCAAGGTTCTCCCCCCCCCCCCCATGCCATTTTGTACTGGATTCCCATCTCTCTTGCCCCCTCTGATCTCCCAAGGTTCTCCCCCCCCCCACGTGCCATATCTTTCCACTGGATTCCTCTCTGTCTTGCCCCCTCCGATCTCCTAAGGTTCTCTACCCCCCCCCCCGTGCCATTTTCTACTGGATTCCTCTCTGTCTTGCCCCCTCTGATCTCCCAAGGTTCTCCCCCCCCCTATGCCATTTTGAATTGGATTCCCATCTCTCTTGCCCCCTCTGATCTCCCAAGGTTATCCCCACCCCCACCCCCGCGTGCCATATCTTTCTACTGGATTCCCCTCTGTCTTACCCCCTCTTATCTGCCAAGCTTTATTTCCCCAGTGTGCGATAGCTTTCTACTGGATTTCCCTCTGTCTTGCCCCCTCCGATCTCCCAGGGTTCTTTCCTCAGCGTGCGATAGCTTTCTACTGGATTCCCCGCTGTCTTGCCTCCTCCGATCTCCTAAGGTTCTCTACCCCCCCCCCCGTGCCATTTTCTACTGGATTCCCCTCCGTCTTGCCCCCTCCAATCTCCCGAGGCTCTTTCCTCAGCTTATGGCATGTTTCTATTGGATTCCCCTCCGTATATTGCCTCCTAGCATCTCCCAAGGTTCTCCCCCCCCCCTATGCCATTTTGTACTGGATTCCCATCTCTCTTGCGCCCTCTGATCTCCCAAGGTTATCCCCCCCCCCACCGCGTGCCATATCTTTCTACTGGATTCCCCTCTGTCTTGCCCCTCCGATCTCCCAAGGTTCTTCCCGCCCCCCCCCCCCCCGCGTGCGATTTTCTACTGGATTCCCATCTCTCTTGCCCCCTCTTATCTCCCAAGCTTTGTTTCCCCTGTGTGCGATAGCTTTCTACTGGATTTCCCTCTTTCTTGCCCCCTCCGATCTCCCAAGGTTCTTTCCCCAGAGTGCGATAGCTTTCTACTGGATTCCCCTCTGTCTTGCCCCCTCCGATCTCCCAAGGTTCTTTCCTCAGCATATGGCATCTTTCTACTGGATTCCCCTCTGTCTTGCCCCCTCCGATCTCCCAAGGTTCTTTCCTCAGCATATGGCATCTTTCCACTAGATTCCCCTCTGTCTTGCCTCCTCCGATATCCCAAGGTTCTTTCCCCAGTGTGCAATAACTTTCTACTGGATTCCCCTCTGTCTTGCCTCCTCCGATATCCCAAGGTTCTTTCCCCAGTGTGCAATAACTTTCTACTGGATTCCCCTCTGTCTTGCCCCCTCCGATCTCCTAAGGTTCTCTACCCCCCCCCCCCCCGTGCCATTTTCTACTGGATTCCCCTCTGTCTTGCCCTCTCTTATCTGCCAAGCTTTATTTCCCCAGTGTGCGATAGCTTTCTACTGGATTTCCCTCTGTCTTGCCCCCTCCGATCTCCCAAGGTTCTTTCCTCAGCGTATATGGCATCTTTCTAGTGGATTCCCCTCTGTATTGCCCCTTCAGATCTCCCAAGGTTCTTTCCCCCCCAACTGCTTGCCATTTTCTACTGTATTTCCCTCTGTCTTGCCCCCTCAGATCTCCCAAGGTTCTCCCCCCCGCGTGCCATATCTTTCTACTGGATTCCACTCTGTCTTGCCCCCTCCATCTCCCAAGGTTCTTTTCTCAGCGTGTGGCAACTTTCTACTGGATTCCCCTCTGTCTTGCCCCCTCCGATCTCCCAAGGTTCTTTCCCCCCCCTTGCCATTTTCTACTGGTTTCCCATCTCTCTTGCCCCCTCTTATCTCCCAAGCTTTGTTTCCCCAGTGCGCCATAACTTTCTACTGGATTCCCCTCTGTATTGCCCCCTCTGATCTCCCAAGGTTCTCCCCCCCCCCCCCACGTGCCATATCTTTCTACTGGATTCCCCTCTGTCTTGCCTCCTGGCAGGTCCCAAGCTTTGTTTCCCCAGTGTGGGTTAGCTTTCTACTGGATTTCCCTCTGTCTTGCCCCGCCCCCCATCTCCCAAGGTTCCTTCCTCAGCAAATGGCATCTTTCTACTGGATTCCCCTCTGTCTTGCCCCCTCCGATCTCCCAAGGTTCTTTCCCCCCCCCACGTGCCATATCTTTCCACTGGATTCCTCTCTGTCTTGCCCCCTCCGATCTCCTAAGGTTCTCTACCCCCCCCCCCGTGCCATTTTCTACTGGATTCCTCTCTGTCTTGCCCCCTCTGATCTCCCAAGGTTCTCCCCCCCCCCTATGCCATTTTGAACTGGATTCCCATCTCTCTTGCCCCCTCTGATCTCCCAAGGTTATCCCCCCCCCACCGCGTGCCATATCTTTCTTCTGGATTCCCCTCTGTCTTGACCCTCCGATCTCCCAAGGTTCTTTCCCCAGCGTGCATAAGCTTTCTACTGGATTCCCCTCTGTCTTGCCCCCTCTGATCTCCCAAGGTTCTCCCCACCCCTATGCCATTTTGAACTGGATTCCCATCTCTATTGCCCCCTCTGATCTCCCAAGGTTATCCCCCCCCCCCGCGTGCCATATCTTTCTACTGGATTCCCCTCTGTCTTGCCCCTTCGATCTCCCAAGGTTCTTTTCTCAGCGTGTGGCAACTTTCTACTGGATTGCCCTCTTTCTTGCCTACTCCGATCTCCCAAGGTTCTTTCCCCAGCGTGCATAAGCTTTCTACTGGATTCCCCTCTGTCTTGACCCTCCGATCTCCCAGGGTTCTTTCCTCAGCGTATATGGCATCTTTCTAGTGGGTTCCCCTCTGTCTTGCCCCTTCAGATCTCCCAAGGTTCTTTCCCCCTCAACTGCTTGCCATTTTCTACTGTATTTCCCTCTGTCTTACCCCCTCAGATCTCCCAAGGTTCTCCCCCCCCCTATGCCATTTTGAACTGGATTCCCATCTCTCTTGCCCCCTCTGATCTCCCAAGGTTATCCCCACCCCCACCCCCGCGTGCCATATCTTTCTACTGGATTCCCCTCTGTCTTACCCCCTCTTATCTGCCAAGCTTTATTTCCCCAGTGTGCGATAGCTTTCTACTGGATTTCCCTCTGTCTTGCCCCCTCCGATCTCCCAGGGTTCTTTCCTCAGCGTGCGATAGCTTTCTACTGGATTCCCCGCTGTCTTGCCTCCTCCGATCTCCTAAGGTTCTCTACCCCCCCCCCCGTGCCATTTTCTACTGGATTCCCCTCCGTATTGCCCCCTCCAATCTCCCGAGGCTCTTTCCTCAGCTTATGGCATGTTTCTATTGGATTCCCCTCCGTATATTGCCTCCTAGCATCTCCCAAGGTTCTCCCCCCCGCTATGCCATTTTGTACTGGATTCCCATCTCTCTTGCCCCCTCTGATCTCCCAAGGTTATCCCCCCCCCCACCGCGTGCCATATCTTTCTACTGGATTCCCCTCTGTCTTGCCCCTCCGATCTCCCAAGGTTCTTCCCCCCCCCCCCCGCGTGCGATTTTCTACTGGATTCCCATCTCTCTTGCCCCCTCTTATCTCCCAAGCTTTGTTTCCCCTGTGTGCGATAGCTTTCTACTGGATTTCCCTCTTTCTTGCCCCCTCCGATCTCCCAAGGTTCTTTCCCCAGAGTGCGATAGCTTTCTACTGGATTCCCCTCTGTCTTGCCCCCTCCGATCTCCCAAGGTTCTTTCCTCAGCTTATGGCATGTTTCTATTGCATTCCCCTCTGTCTTGCCTCCTAGCATCTCCCAAGGTTCTCCCCCCCCCATGCCATTTTGTACTGGATTCCCATCTCTCTTGCCCCCTCTGATCTCCCAAGGTTATCCCCCCCCACCGCGTGCCATATCTTTCTTCTGGATTCCCCTCTGTCTTGACCCTCCGATCTCCCAAGGTTCTTTCCCCAGCGTGCATAAGCTTTCTACTGGATTCCCCTCTGTCTTGCCCCCTCTGATCTCCCAAGGTTCTCCCCACCCCTATGCCATTTTGAACTGGATTCCCATCTCTATTGCCCCCTCTGATCTCCCAAGGTTATCCCCCCCCCCCCCGCGTGCCATATCTTTCTACTGGATTCCCCTCTGTCTTGCCCCTTCGATCTCCCAAGGTTCTTTTCTCAGCGTGTGGCAACTTTCTACTAGATTCCCCTCTTTCTTGCCTACTCCGATCTCCCAAGGTTCTTTCCCCAGCGTGCATAAGCTTTCTACTGGATTCCCCTCTGTCTTGACCCTCCGATCTCCCAAGGTTCTTCCCCCCCCCCCCCGCGTGTGATTTTCTACTGGATTCCCCTCTGTCTTACCCCCTCTTATCTGCCAAGCTTTATTTCGCCCCCCCATGCCATTTTCTACTGGATTCCCATCTCTCTTGCCCCCTCTTATCTCCCAAGCTTTGTTTCCCCAGCGTGCGATAGCTTTCTACTGGATTCCCCTCTGTCTTGCCCCTTCGATCTCCCAAGGTTCTTTTCTCAGCGTGTGGCAACTTTCTACTGGATTCCCCTCTTTCTTGCCTCCTCCGATCTCCCAAGGTTCTTTCCCCAGCGTGCATAAGCTTTCTACTGGATTCCCCTCTGTCTTGCCCCCTCTGATCTCCCAAGGTTCTCCCCACCCCTATGCCATTTTGAACTGGATTCCCATCTCTCTTGCCCCCTCTGATCTCCCAAGGTTATCCCCCCCCCCCGCGTGCCATATCTTTCTACTGGATTCCCCTCTGTCTTGCCCCTTCGATCTCCCAAGGTTCTTTTCTCAGTGAGCCATAACCTTCTACTGGACTCCCGTCTGTCTTGCCTCCTCTGATCTCTCAAGGTTCTCCCAACCGCTCACGTGCCATATCTTTCTACTGAATTCCCCTTTGTCTTGCCTCCTGGCATGTCCCAAGCTTTGTTTCCCCAGTGTGGGATAGCTTTCTACTGGATTTCCCTCTGTCTTGCCCCCTCTGATATCCCAAGGTTATTTCCCCAGCGTGCGATAGCTTTCTACTGGATTCCCCTCTGTCTTGCCCCTCCGATCTCCCAAGTTTCTTTCCCCCCCCCATGCCATTTTCTACTGGATTCCCATCTCTCTAGCCCCCTCTTATCTCCCAAGCTATGTTTCCCCTGTATGCGATAGCTTTCTACTGGATTTCCCTCTGTCTTGCCCCTTCAGATCTCCCAAGGTTCTTTCTCACCCCCCCCAACTGCTTGCCATTTTCTACTGTATTTCCCTCTGCCTTGCCCCCTCCGATCTCCCAAGGTTCTTTTCTCAGCGTGTGGCAACTTTCTACTGGATTCCCCTCTGTCTTGCCTCCTCCGATCTCCCAAGGTTCTTTCCTCAGTGAGCCATAACTTTCTACTGGACTCCCCTCTGTATTGCCCCCTCCGATCTCCCAAGGTGCTTTCCCCAGCGTGCGATAGCTTTCTACTGGATTCCCCTCTGTTTTGCCCCTCCGATCACCCAAGGTTCTTTCCCCCCCCCTTGCCATTTTCTACTGGTTTCCAATCTCTCTTGCCCCCTCTTATCTCCCAAGCTTTGTTTCCCCAGTGTGCCATAACTTTCTACTGGATTCCCCTCTGTCTTGCCCCCTCTGATCTCCAAAGGTTCTTCCCCCCCTCCCCCCGCGTGCCATATCTTTCTACTGGATTCCCCTCTGTCTTGCCTCCTGGCATCTCCCAAGCTTTGTGTCCCCAGTGTGCGATAGCTTTCTACTGGATTTCCCTCTGTCTTGCCCCCTCCGATCTCCCAAGGTTCTTTCCTCAGCATATGGCATCTTTCTACTGGATTCCCCTCTGTCTTGCCCCCTCCGATCTCCCAAGGTTCTTTCCTCAGCATATGGCATCTTTCCACTAGATTCCCCTCTGTCTTGCCTCCTCCGATATCCCAAGGTTCTTTCCCCAGTGTGCCATAACTTTCTACTGGATTCCCCTCTGTCTTGCCCCCTCCGATCTCCTAAGGTTCTCTACCCCCCCCCCCGTGCCATTTTCTACTGGATTCCCCTCTGTCTTGCCCCCTCCGATCTCCAAAGGTTCTTCCCCCCCTCCCCCCGCGTGCCATATCTTTCTACTGGATTCCCCTCTGTCTTGCCTCCTGGCATCTCCCAAGCTTTGTGTCCCCAGTGTGCGATAGCTTTCTACTGGATTTCCCTCTGTCTTGCCTCCTCCGATATCCCAAGGTTCTTTCCCCAGTGTGCAATAACTTTCTACTGGATTCCCTTCTGTCTTGCCCCCTCCGATCTCCTAAGGTTCTCTACCCCCCCCCCCGTGCCATTTTCTACTGGATTCCCCTCTGTCTTGCCCTCTCTTATCTGCCAAGCTTTATTTCCCCAGTGTGCGATAGCTTTCTACTGGATTCTCCTCTGTCTTGCCTCCTCCGATCTCCCAAGGTTTTTTCCCCAGTGAGCCATAACTTTCTACTGGACTCCCCTCTGTATTGCCCCCTCCGATCTCCCAAGGTTCTTCCACCACCACCACCCCCGTGCCATATCTTTCTAATGGATTCCCCTCTGTCTTGCCCCCTCCGATCTCCCAAGGTTCTTTCCTCAGCATATGGCATCTTTCTACTGGATTCCCCTCTGTCTTGCCTCCTCCGATATCCCAAGGTTCTTCCCCCCCCCCCCCCGCGTGCGATTTTCTACTGGATTCCCATCTCTCTTGCCCCCTCTTATCTCCCAAGCTTTGTTTCCCCTGTGTGCGATAGCTTTCTACTGGATTCCCCTCTGTCTTGCCCCCTCCGATCTCCCAAGGTTCTTTCCCCAGAGTGCGATAGCTTTCTACTGGATTCCCCTCTGTCTTGCCTCCTAGCATCTCCCAAGGTTGTCCCCCCCCCCATGCCATTTTGTACAGGATTCCCATCTCTCTTGCCCCCTCTGATCTCCCAAGGTTATCCCCCCCCACCGCGTGCCATATCTTTCTTCTGGATTCCCCTCTGTCTTGCCCCTCCGATCTCCCAAGATTTCCCCCCCCCCCGCGTGCGATTTTCTACTGGATTCCCCTCTGTCTTACCCCCTCTTATCTGCCAAGCTTTATTCCCCCCCCCCCCCATGCCATTTTCTACTGGATTCCCATCTCTTTTGCCCCCTCTTATCTCCCAAGGTTATTTCCCCAGTGAGCCATATCTTTCTACTGGATATCCCTCTGTTTTGCCCCCTCAGATCTCCCAAGGTTCTCCCCCCCCCCCCCTATGCCATTTTGAACTGGATTCCCATCTCTCTTGCCCCCTCTGATCTCCCAAGGTTATCCCCACCCCCCCGCGTGCCATATCTTTCTACTGGATTCCCTTCTGTCTTGCCCCCTCCGATCTCCCAAGGTTCTTTCCTCAGCATATGGCATCTTTCTACTGGACTCCCCTCTGTATTGCCTCCTCCGATATCCCAAGGTTCTTTCCCCAGTGTGCAATAACTTTCTACTGGATTCCCCTCCGTCTTGCCCCCTCCAATCTCCCGAGGCTCTTTCCTCCACTTATGGCATGTTTCTATTGGATTCCCCTCCGTATATTGCCTCCTAGCATCTCCCAAGGTTCTCCCCCCCCCCACTATGCCATTTTGTACTGGATTCCCCTCCGTCTTGCCCCCTCCAATCTCCCGAGGCTCTTTCCTCCACTTATGGCATGTTTCTATTGGATTCCCCTCTGTATATTGCCTCCTAGCATCTCCCAAGGTTCTCCCCCCCCCTATGCCATTTTGTACTGGATTCCCATCTCTCTTGCCCCCTCTGATCTCCCAAGCTTTGTTTCCCCTGTGTGCTTTAGCGTGCCATATCTTTCTTCTGGATTCCCCTCTGTCTTGCCCCTCCGATCTCCCAAGGTTCTTCCCCCCCCCCCCGCGTGCGATTTTCTACTGGATTCCCCTCTGTCTTACCCCCTCTTATCTGCCAAGCTTTATTTCCCCCCCCCCCCATGCCATTTTCTACTGGATTCCCATCTCTCTTGCCCCCTCTTATCTCCCAAGGTTATTTCCCCAGTGAGCCATATCTTTCTACTGGATTCCCCTCTGTCTTGCCCCTCCGATCTCCCAAGTTTCTTTCCCCCCCATGCCATTTTCTACTGGATTCCCATCTCTCTTGCCCCCTCTTATCTCCCAAGCTTTGTTTCCCCTGTGTGCGATAGCTTTCTACTGGATTTCCTTCTGTCTTTCCCCCTCCGACCTCCCGAGGTTCTTTCCTCAGCGTATGTCATCTTTCTAGTGGATTCCCCTCTTTCTTGCCTCCTCCGATCTCCCAAGGTTCTTTCCCCAGCGTGCATAAGCTTTCTACTGGATTCCCCTCTGTCTTGCCCCCTCTGATCTCCCAAGGTTCTCCCCACCCCTATGCCATTTTGAACTGGATTCCCATCTCTCTTGCCCCCTCTGATCTCCCAAGGTTATCCCCCCCCCCCCCGCGTGCCATATCTTTCTACTGGATTCCCCTCTGTCTTGCCCCTCCGATCTCCCAAGGTTCTTTTCTCAGCGTGTGGCAACTTTCTACTGGATTCCCCTCTGTCTTGCCTCCTCCGATCTCCCAAGGTTCTTTCCTCAGTGAGCCATAACCTTCTACTGGACTCCCGTCTGTCTTGCCTCCTCTGATCTCTCAAGGTTCTCCCAACCGCTCACATGCCATATCTTTCTACTGAATTCCCCTTTGTCTTGCCTCCTGGCATTTCCCAAGCTTTGTTTCCCCAGTGTGGGATAGCTTTCTACTGGATTTCCCTCTGTCTTGCCCCCTCTGATCTCCCAAGGTTCTTTCCCCCCCCAACTGCTTGCCATTTTCTACTGTATTTCCCTCTGTCTTGCCCCTCCCATCTCCCAAGGTTCTCCCCCCCCCACGCATTCCATATCTTTCTACTGGTTTCCTATCTCTCTTGCCCCCTCTTATCTGCCAAGCTTTATTTCCCCAGTGTGCGATAGCTTTCTACTGGATTTCCCTCTGTCCTGCCCCCTCCGATCTCCCAAAGTTCTTTCCCCAGTGTGCGATAGCTTTCTTCTGGATTTCCCTCTGTCTTGCCCCCTCTGATCTCCCAAGGTTCTCCCCCCCCTGCCATTTTCTACTGGACTCCCCTCTGTCTTGCCTCCTCACATCTCCCAAGGTTATTTCCCCAGTGTGCCACAACTTTCTACAGGATTCCCCTCTGTCTTGCCCGCCCTTATCTCCCAAGCTTTGTTTCCCCAGCGTGCCACAACTTTCTAATGGATTTCCCTCTGCCTTGCCCCTCCGATCTCCCAAAGTTCTTCCCCCCCCCCCCGCGTGACATATCTTTCTACTGGATTCCCCTGTGTCTTGCCCCCTCCGATCTCCTAAGGTTCTCCCCCCCACCAAGTGCCATACCTTTCTACTGGATTCCCCTCTCTCTTGGCTCTCCCAAGGTTCTTTCTCACCCCCCCCCCCCGCATGCCATATATTTCTGCTGGATTCCCCTCTGTCTTGCCCCCCCCCCGCCCCCGATCTCCCAAGGTTCATTCCCCAGCGTGCGATAGCTTTCTACTGGATTCCCCTCTGTGTTGCCCCCTCAGATCTCCCAAGGTTCTTTGCTCAGTATATGGCATCTTTCTACTGGATTCCCTACTGCCTTGCCCCTCCGATCTCCCAAGGTTCTCCCCCCCCCCCCCCCGCGTGCCATTTTCTACTGGATTCCCCTCTGTCTTGCCCCTTCTTATCTCCCAAGCTTTATTTCCCCAGTGTGCTATAACTATCTACTGGATTTCCCTCTGTCTTGCCCCCTCCGATCTCCCAAGGTTCTTTCCTCAGCATATGGCATCTTTCTACTGGATTCCCCTCTGTCTCCCCTCCTCTGAAATCCCAAGGTTCTTTCCCCAGTGTGCCATAACTTTCTACTGGATTCCACTGTCTTGCCCCCTCCGATCTCCCAAGGTTCTCCCCCCCCCCCGCGTGCCATTTTCTACTGGATTCCCCTCTGTCTTGCCCACTCCGATCTCCTAAGGTTCTCTCCCCAGTGAGCCATAACTTTCTACTGGATTCCCATCTCTCTTGCCCCCTCTTATCTCCCAAGCTTTGTTTCCCCAGTGTGCGATAGCTTTCTACTGGATTTCCCTCTGTCTTGCCCCTTCAGATCTCCCAAGGTTCTTTCCTCAGCATATGGCATCTTTCTACTGGATTCCCCTCTGTCTTGCCTCCTCCGATCTCCCAAGGTTCTTCCCCCCCCCCCCATGCCATATATTTCTGCTGGATTCCCCTCTGTCTTGCCTCCTCGCATCTCCCAAGGTTCTTTCCCCAGTGAGCCATAACTTTCTACTGGATTACACTGTCTTGCCCCCTCCGATCTCCCAAGGTTCTTTCCCCCCCCCATGCCATATATTTCTGCTGGATTCCCCTCTGTCTTGCCTCCTCGCATCTCCCAAGGTTCTTTCCTCAGTGAGCCATAACTTTCTCCTGGACTCCCATCTCTCTTGCCCCTTCAGATCTCCCAAGGTTCTTTCCTCAGCATATGGCATCTTTCTACTGGATTTCCCTCTGCCTTGCCCCTTCAGATCTCCCAAGGTTCTTTCCTCAGTGAGCCATAACTTTCTACTGGATTCCCCTCTGTCTTGCCCCCTCCGATCTCCCAAGGTTCTTTCCCCCCCCCCCCATGCCATATATTTCTGCTGGATTCCCCTCTGTCTTGCCTCCTCGCATCTCCCAAGGTTCTTTCCCCAGTGAGCCATAACTTTCTACTGGATTACACTGTCTTGCCCCCTCCGATCTCCCAAGGTTCTTCCCCCCCCCCCCCCATGCCATATATTTCTGCTGGATTCCCCTCTGTCTTGCCTCCTCGCATCTCCCAAGGTTCTTTCCTCAGTGAGCCATAACTTTCTCCTGGACTCCCCTCTGTCTTGCCCCCCCCCCGCCCCCGATCTCCCAAGGTTCATTGTTGCAGATCTTCTGATTTATGTGGATTAATTGATTTATTTGGTGCCATAAAGTCTAACACTTCTAAGTGTAAGGTAAACAAGGGCATTGAGGAATTTCTCGAAGATAACATTTTTATTTATGGCCCCCATAAAAAGGGGCTCATAGATAAACATTCCATTCCTTACTGTCAAGGTGATATCTCTGACTGTCTAATCAATGATATATGTACATGTGAAGTTTTCCATACATGAAACTGTATCTTTTCATTACATAGTTTTTTTGTTTATGAATGTGTATCCACCCACCCTATTGAAACCAATAAAAGAGAGCCACGGAGTCAGATCTGCGCTCTCATCTCGAGAAAGCAGCCTCTGCCTCTTTCATGATTCGGCCCCCATGAGAAGTCCACCGGACATTCGCAACTGGTGACCCCGACGTGATAGTTCCGAGACTATACGTGATGGCTTAGGCTGTACGTTTCTTGAACTTCCTTTGCTCACTGCCTGGAAGAGGCTATGCATACATCCCGTCTGAAGCAAGACTAAGGATCCCCTCGTGAGTATAAGAAAGAAGGTTAACCAAGAAGCAGGTGCGACCTGCAAAAACTTGGTAAACCAATCAAGGTTTAAATTATTATTCTAAAAAGAATAATGGAAAAAATTTACAAAAACCAAGCAAATTTAATTTGGCCTTTTTATATTTGGAAATCCGGAAAAGGGCTCTGTAAAAATGTCTATGTGGAAAAGATTGGGCATTTACTTCCACAAGACACAAAGAACCCCTGCAAAAGTGTTATTTTAAAAATTCTTTCTCTAAAATCATCTTCGATTGGTCTCTTAACTCCTCACGGAGATGTTAATTTTTCTGCTTCTCCACTGTTAGAGGAACAATTAGCAACAGAGGAGGGGAATAAATATATGTTTTCTGTCTCTCCACCTAAATTGATTCCACAAGATCATGAAGTAATTAGTTTAAAGGATTGCTTTTTTCTATCTTCCCTTTCCCTGCTTGTAAGAAAAGTTTAACTCTGTAAGTCTGCTTCTTACCTCCCCACACCTCCCCCTCTTCGGGATGTCTGCTGCCTTCCTCCTCCCCCCCCACTTTCTTTTCTTTAGAAGGAGTTTGTCCTGTCCCCCACCTCCCCCCCCCTTTTTTTCTTTTTTTGGAAGAGCCTGTGTGGTTTAACAAATTGCAGGACAACAACAGAGATAATTTTGAGGCTCGAATGAAGCTTTTGATGAAATTAGCAAAGGGAAATGTTACGTTTGAATGCCGGAGGGCATTTCTTGGACTTGGGAACGATCTTGATATGGTAGATATGATTATATATTTACTTAGTTTTTTTAAAATTTAGATTTATGTTGTAGAATTGAATTTTTTGTATAAGTGCTATTCATTGGCTTTGGTAAATCATTGTATGGATGGTATTTTACTTGGAGCCCCAAAGATATAACCTAATTGGCTTTTAAAAATAAAAAATGATTTTTTTACTGGAAGGAGTAGGGGAGACATGATGGCATTGTTCCAATGTCTCAGGGATTGCCACGGAGAGTCAGGCTGGTTAAGGAGAGAGATGGCTTGGAGCTGGGGAAAAATTTCCTAACAGTTAGAGCAGTTGGTCAGTGGAACGGCTTGCCTCCAGGGGTTGTGAATGCCCCAACACTGAAGGTTTTTGAGAGGATGTTGAATGGTTATTTGTCTGAGATGGTATAGGTTTCCTGCCTAGGCAGG
This sequence comes from Natrix helvetica, assembly GCF_964273705.1. Lineage (NCBI taxonomy): Eukaryota > Metazoa > Chordata > Lepidosauria > Squamata > Natricidae > Natrix > Natrix helvetica. The sequence continues at coordinate 57,932,037 of NC_138555.1, read as the reverse complement.
GGGTTGGATTGGAGGACCTCTAGGGTCCCTTCCAACTCTGTTATTGTATTGTATTGTATTGTATTGTATGAATTGCAGATTGTTCCAGTAAAGCATAACTGCATGAAATGTTACAATTCTTTTTGCTCCAAATTTTTCTTTGTTTAAATGCACACGGAGGTATTTTGCTAATTAATTTATGGCAGCTATTGGGGAACCTTTGTTTGGGTTCTTCCGTTTGCGTCTGCCAGTTTATTTAAAGTTCTTTATTTGATTTATTTTTTTCTCCTTTTCGTGCCCTTGCCACAGTTGAAAAGATTAATGAGATTTTGAGCATTCCATTTGTGGATTGCTAACTTGTCAGCTAATTCTTTTGATGTTTTTTAAGACAAAAAGACTCCGTTTTAAAATGTTTTGCCATTATTTTTGGGGGGGGGGTTTGTTGTAGAAATTGGACTGATTTAATTAATATTATTTTTCCTATTCCAAAATCTGATTTTTAATTTTGTTTTCAGAATAACTTCTTTCTTCAGTGTCCTTTCACTGACTATGTGGTCTGTATTTTTTCTCATTTGCCTGAAGGTCTTTGGCTTGCGTGTTTAATAATTTTTCTTTTCCTACCTTGCAATATTGTTGTTCTTGCAACACTAAAAATAGTCTGTTGCTATTTTAACTTTTCACATCTTTTTTTAACAAGCTTTTTAACTACATTTCTGACTTTTATTATGTGTGTCAATTTATTTTTGATTTTCTAGGTATTTTTTTAAACTATGTTTTTTCTTCAGATTTTTTTTTGATTAACTTTTTTTATCAAACTGCCTGGGGACTGGCACAATCTTGCCATATGCCACTCAACCAGGCCAAGCAAATTGTTTCATCTTGCCCCCAGTGTTTTGGGGCATCCCCCTCTGGGGATACGGAAGTTAATCCCCATGATTTGGCCTTTAATTATTATGGCAAATGGATGTCACCTATGGTTTTTTTGGCTCCTTAGAAGTCAATTCATTTCTCTTTTTGTATTTTTTGGCTACATTTTAACGAGGAGTAACAGCTAATTATGTTATTTCTCATCTTTTTTTTTCAGCTTTTACTGCCTTGGGCAAACTTTTCTTTTTAAAGACTGATAATGTCCTGGCCTATTTTGCATTGGCCTTTTTGTAATCTTGTACTATTTGAAACATTGTTTTAATTTTTGGGCTTTTTTTTATAATTCCACAGGTTAAGCCATTGTGGAACGTGTTAATTGGTCCTTTTAGGACTGTCTTCTCAAACAAATAAAAAAAGAGGGATTTTGGGTACCTAACAATTTGGTGTACCCCAATTTGGCTAATTTGGCATTCCATTCAATAGCCAGGGACAGGCTATTGTGGAAAGGGCAAATTCGACCCTCAAACAAGCCCTGGACAGACATTTGGGGTCCAAAGGCGTAAGCCCCCCGTCACTCCCGGCGTTACAAAATGTATTAAATGTTTGTTTGTATTCTTTGAATTTTCTTAATTTAACCGGATCCCCAGCCTCTACTGCCGCCTCTAGACATTTCTCCACTCCTCCCCTCCCCTCTTCTCGTCCTCTTGTTTATTATAGGCACCTTCCTGATCCAGCTTGGAGAGGTCCTGTTCAATTGATCACTTGGGGAAAAGGCTACGCAGCAGTACAATTACAAGATCGAGTTCTGTGGGTTCCAGCTCGCTGCGTTCGTCCTTGCCATCTCGACCAATTAAAAAAGCAACATGATCCTTTTGTTGATTCTGTCTTTGATCTCTCTTGTCTCTTCTGTCTCTAACCTTTTTTCCTCTGCGTCTCCTATTCCTCCTGATCTACGTGTCTCACTCCCTAAATGTATACTTTTTGAACGTTTGAGTGCCTACATTAGAGTTCCACATTGTCGAGTACAAACCCCTTCCGGGGGTCGTGCGGAGCTTATTTGTAGACAACGCCATCCCTTGCTGCATCCAGCTCAGTGGACATGGCTAAGGGATGGAGATCCGATCCATCCCTCTAACAACACTTATATAATATCTTCTCCTTGTTCTACTTCCTTGTTAATTCTTAACGTTTCCTCTGAGGACTATGGCACTTATGTGTGTTCCCTGTTCTTCCTAAAGCAAAAAAGATCTTTTGTCATGAAAGTTTCCCTTCTTTCCGCTATCCATTTTTCCCCTGGCGTATTTCGCTCCTTGCCCTCTTCCCATGTTTTTGCTCCTGCAGCTCCCCGTTTGCGGCGCTCCTTGTCCGATGCACAACGGAATCAGCACCGTCCCGTAAACTATACCTGGACTATTTTGGACTTTCAAGGAAACATCCTTTATTCCATTTCTAATCGAACTCTGTGGCCTTGGTTTCCTGTGCTTTCCTTTGACTTTGCTGAAATGCTGGTCGGTGCTCATGGATTTAAACATAAGACTAAATGTGACCCTTCCCCTCGACAGGTCTGGAACACTGGCCCAGGCCTGTATATTTGCCCAGGACATCTTACAGAACTCTCCCACCTGGATAAATGTGGAACCACCCCTGATTGGTATTGTAAGTCCTGGCAATGTGTGTCAACCGGAAAGATTTGGTGGACGGCTCCCTATACCTCGGACTATATCAAAGCAGTACTAGGCCCTGATAACAATTTGCCTTGGAATTCCTGTACCAATTGGGCCTGCTGCGGTGTTCGCCTTAACCCCATGACTGTTACCTTTACATCATATGGCAGGAATCTTCCAATTACTGAATGGTTTGCAGGGAAAAAATGGGGGGGAAGGTCAAATGATAACTCCAAAAACAGTCACCCAGGTAATATCTTCACAATTCGTCTTACCATGTCTTTAGAAACATCTCCACCTGTAGGCCCAAACCTGCAACTTAGTTCGCCCTTTTTACAGCCCTTGACAAAAAACAATAATCCATTGGTGACTTTGGTTTCCTCTGCGCGTGATGCCCTCGAGGCAGCCCGTACTTTTCCTCGCAATGATACTAGGTGTTGGTTGTGTATGTCTTCCCAACCCCCTTTTTATGAAGCCATAGGTTCTGCCTTACCTTTTGCCAATAGTACCTCAGATACCACTTGCCGGTGGTCTAATTCTTCTATAACAGTGTCCTCAATTGAAGGTCAAGGTTGTTGCCTTGGGTATGTACCCTCTAACTTTTCTCACTTTTGTATTAATGCTTCTTCTGATGCTTATCACCTTTGCCAATTGTGGTTGCCTGGTGCAAGACTAGGGCTTCCCACAGGTGGATGGACTACTATGCACACCCTCCTTCCCACCGCCGATCTCTCCCTACGGTACAAAGGTCAATTTTTTGTCCCCTCCAATGGCTCTATTTGGGCCTGCTCCACTGGCGCTACTGCATGTGTCAGTGGAGACATTTTATATACACAAAAAGCTTTTTGTATTCAGATATATCTTCTCCCTAAAATGTCTGTTTTTTCTAATAATGAGTTCCTTTCTCGTATGGAAACACCCCAATACCTCTTACGAACAAAACGTGAAATGGTTACTACTATGACTCTGACCCTTCTCCTGGGCCTAGGAGCCACCGGAATGGTTGTGGCTGACCAAAACATCCGCAGGCTCAGTGTTGAAATTGATGCCGATCTCGAACGCATAGAACAATCTATGATTGCTCTCCAGAATTCTCTTACTTCACTATCTGAAGTTGTTTTACAGAATAGAAGGGGTTTGGATTTGCTACTCTTAAAACAGGGCGGTCTGTGTGTAGCTTTGAAAGAGGAATGTTGTTTTTATACCGACAGTTCGGGCATCGTGCTTGACTCTATGGCAGAATTAAATACCCGATTGAAAGACAGAGAGAGAGAACGCTCCCAATCTCACACATGGTATCAAGGAATGTTTAATCTCTCCCCCTGGTTGACTACTCTCCTTTCGGCCCTAGCCGGTCCTTTGATTTTATTACTCCTTGCATGTATAATTGGCCCATGCGTCATGGGGAGACTTTTGGCATTTTTGAAACAGCGACTAAACAGTATTGGAGATGATGTCCTCTTACTGAAGCACACTGTTGAAAACGAATGTAAAAAACCTCTTTTAGAATTTGCCTCTGAGGCTGATGAGGACTCCAAATCAGAAAGCATTCCTTTGGAAAGGTGTATTGGCTCCCTAAGGGCTCTCCCGGAGGGGGGATCCACTGGGGATGTCATAGCTTTAGAGGAATTTTGACCATCTTAAAAAAACAAACAAAAACAGAGGTGATGTTGCAGATCTCATGATTTATGTGGGATTAATTGTTTATTTGGTGCCATGAAGTCTAACACTTCTGAGTGTGAGGTAAACAAGGGCACTAAGGAATTTCTCGAAGATAACATTTTTATTTATGGCCCCCATAAAAAGGGGCTCATAGATAAACATTCCATTCCTTACTGTCACGGTGATATCTCTGACTGTCTAATCAATGATATATGTACATGTGAAGTTTTCCATACATGAAATTGTATCTTTTCATTACGTAGTTTTCTTGTTTATGAATGTGTATCCACCCACCCTATTGAAACCAATAAAAGAGAGCCACGGAGTCAGATCTGGGCTCTCATCCCGAGAAAGCAGCCTCTGCCTCTTTCATGATTCGGCCCCCATGAGAAGCCCACCGCCCAGGATTTCCCTCTGTCTTGCCCCCTCAGATCTCCCAAGGTTCTCCCCCCCCCCCCCCCCGCGTGCCCTATCTTTCTACTGGATTCCCATCTCTCTTGCCCCCTCTGATCTCTCAAGGTTCTCCCAACCCCTCACTTGCCACATCTTTCTACTGAATTCCACTCTGTCTTGCCTCCTGGCATGTCCCAAGCTTTGTTTCCCCAGTGTGGGATAGCTTTCTACTGGATTTCCCTCTGTCTTGCCCCTTCAGATCACCCAAGGTTCTTTCCCCCCCAACTGCTTGCCATTTTCTACTGTATGCCATAACTTTCTACAGGATTCCCCTCTGTCTTGCCCCCTCCGATCTCCCAAGGTTCTCCCCCCCCCCCCGCGTGCCAAATCTTTCTCCTGGATTCCCCTCTGTCTTGCCTCCTCGCATCTCCCAAGTTTATTTCCCAAGTGTGCGATAGCTTTCTACTGGATTCCCCTCTGTTTTGCCCTTTCCGATCTCCCAGGGTTCTCCCCCCCCCCCCGCGTGCCATTTTCTACTGGATTCCCCTCTTTCTTGCCCCTTCCGCTCTCCCAAGGTTCTTTCTCCCCCCCCCCCCCCGCACGCCATATCTTTCTGCTGGATTCCTCTCTGTCTTGCCTCCTCGCATCTCCCAAGGTTATTTCCCCAGTGTGCCATAACTTTCTACTGGATTCCCCTCTGTCTTGCCTCCTCGCATCTCCCAAGGTTATTTCCCCAGTGTGCCATAACTTTCTACAGGATTCCCCTCTGTCTTGCCCCCTCCTATCTCCCAAGCTTTGTTTCCCCAGCGTGAGATAACTTTCTACTGGATTCCCCTCTGTCTTGCCTCCTCGCATCTCCCAAGGTTATTTCCCAAGTGTCCGATAGCTTTCTACTGGATTCCCCTCTGTCTTGCCTCCTCGCATCTCACAAGGTTATTTCCCAAGTGTCCGATAGCTTTCTACTGGATTCCCCTCTGTCTTGCCCCCTCCGATCTCCCAAGGTTCTTTCCTCAGCATATGGCATCTTTCTACTGGATTCCCCTCTGCCTTGCCCCTCCGATCTCCCAAAGTTCTCCCCCCCCCCCCGTGCCATATCTTTCTACTGGATTCCCCTCTGCCTTGCCCCTCCGATCTCCCAATGTTCTCCCCCCCCCCCCCACGTGCCATATCTTTCCACTGGATTCCCCTCTTTCTTGCCCCCTCTTATCTCCCAAGCTTTGTTTCCCCAGTGTGCGATAACTTTCTACTGGATTCCCGTCTATTTTGACCCCCCCCCCATCTCCCAAGGTTCTTTCCTCAGCAAATGGCATCTTTCTACAGGATTCCCCTCTGTCTTGCCTCCTCCGATCTCCCAAGGTTCTTTGCCCAGTGAGCCATAACTTTCTACTGGAGTCCCCTCTGTCTTGCCTCATGGCATGTCCCAAGCTTTGTTTCCCCAGTGTAGAATAGCTTTCTACTGGATTTCCCTCTGTCTTGCCCCCCCCCCCATCTCCCAAGGTTCTTTCCTCAGCAAATGGCATCTTTCTACAGGATTCCCCTCTGTCTTGCTTCCTCCGATCTCCCAACGTTCTTTCCCCAGTGAGCTTTCAACTGGACTACCCTCTGTATTGCCCCCTCTTATCTCCCAAACTTTGTTTCCTCAGTGTGGGATAGCTTTCTACTGGATTTCCCTCTGTCTTGCCCCCTCCGATCTCCCAAGGTTCTTTCCCCAGCGTGCGATAGCTTTCTACTGGATTCCCCTCTATCTTGCCCCTCCGATCTCCCAAGGTTCTTTCCCCCCCCCATGCCATTTTCCACTCTTTTCCCATCTCTCTTGCCCCCTCTGATCTCCCAATGTTATCCCAACCCCCCACATGCCATATCTTTCTACTGGATTCCCCTCTGCCTTGCCCCCTCCGATCTCCCGAGGTTCTTTCCTCAGCTTATGGCGTGTTTCTATTGGATTCCCCTCTGTCTTGCCTCCTAGCATCTCCCAAGGTTCTCTCCCCCCTCCCTATGCCATTTTGTACTGGATTCCCATCTATCTTGCCCCCAAGCATCTCCCAAGGTTCTCCCCCCCCCCCCATGCCATTTTGTACTGGATTCCCATCTCTCTTGCCCCCTAGCATCTCCCAAGGTTCCCCACCCCCATGCCATTTTGTACTGGATTCCCATCTCTCTTGCCCCCTCTGATCTCTCAAGGTTCTCCCAACCCCTCACGTGCCACATCTTTCTACTGAATTCCACTCTGTCTTGCCTCCTGGCATGTCCCAAGCTTTGTTTCCCCAGTGTGGGATAGCTTTCTACTGGATTTCCCTTTGTCTTGCCCCTTCAGATCACCCAAGGTTCTTTCCCCCCCAACTGCTTGCCATTTTCTACTGTATGCCATAACTTTCTACAGGATTCCCCTCTGTCTTGCCTCCTCGCATCTCCCAAGGTTATTTCCCAAGTGTGCGATAGCTTTCTACTGGATTCCCCTCTGTTTTGCCCTTTCCGATCTCCCAGGGTTCTTCCCCCCCCCCCCCGCGTGCCATTTTCTACTGGATTCCCCTCTTTCTTGCCCCTTCCGCTCTCCCAAGGTTCTTTCTCCCCCCCCCCCCCATGCCATATCTTTCTGCTGGATTCCTCTCTGTCTTGCCTCCTCGCATCTCCCAAGGTTATTTCCCCAGTGTGCCATAACTTTCTACAGGATTCCCCTCTGTCTTGCCCCTTCCTATCTCCCAAGCTTTGTTTCCCCAGTGTGCGATAACTTTCTACTGGATTCCCCTCTGTCTTGCCTCCTCGCATCTCCCAATGTTCTCCCAACCCCCCACATGCCATATCTTTCTACTGGATTCCCCACTGCCTTGCCCCCTCCGATCTCCCGAGGTTCTTTCCTCAGCTTATGGCATGTTTCTATTGGATTCCCCTCTGTCTTGCCTCCTAGCATCTCCCAAGGTTCTCCCCCCCCTCCCTATGCCATTTTGTACTGGATTCCCATCTGTCTTGCCCCCAAGCATCTCCCAAGGTTCTCCCCCCCCTATGCCATTTTGTACTGGATTCCCATCTCTCTTGCCCCCTAGCATCTCCCAAGGTTCCCCCCCCCCATGCCATTTTGTACTGGATTCCCATCTCTCTTGCCCCCTCTGATCTCTCAAGGTTCTCCCAACCCCTCACGTGCCACATCTTTCTACTGAATTCCACTCTGTCTTGCCTCCTGGCATGTCCCAAGCTTTCTTTCCCCAGTGTGGGATAGCTTTCTACTGGATTTCCCTCTGTCTTGCCCCTTCAGATCACCCAAGGTTCTTTCCCCCCCAACTGCTTGCCATTTTCTACTGTATGCCATAACTTTATACAGGATTCCCCTCTGTCTTGCCCCCTCCGATCTCCCAAGGTTCTCCCCCCCCCCCGTGCCAAATCTTTCTACTGGATTCCCCTCTGTCTTGCCTCCTCGCATCTCCCAAGGTTATTTCCCCAGTGTGCCATAACTTTCTACTGGATTCCCCTCTGTCTTGCCTCCTCGCATCTCCCAAGGTTATTTCCCAAGTGTCCGATAGCTTTCTACTGGATTCCCCTCTGTCTTGCCTCCTCGCATCTCCCAAGGTTATTTCCCAAGTGTCCGATAGCTTTCTACTGGATTCCCCTCTGTCTTGCCCCCTCCGATCTCCCAAGGTTCGTTCCTCAGCATATGGCATCTTTCTACTGGATTCCCCTCTGCCTTGCCCCTCCGATCTCCCAAAGTTCTCCCCCCCCCCCGTGCCATATCTTTCTACTGGATTCCCCTCTGCCTTGCCCCTCCGATCTCCCAAGGTTCTTCCCCCCCCACCACGTGCCATATCTTTCCACTGGATTCCCCTCTTTCTTGCCCCCTCTTATCTCCCAAGCTTTGTTTCCCCAGCATGCGATAACTTTCTACTGGATTCCCCTCTGTCTTGCCTCCTCGCATCTCCCAAGGTTATTTCCCAAGTGTCCGATAGCTTTCTACTGGATTCCCGTCTATCTTGCCCCCCCCCATCTCCCAAGGTTCTTTCCTCAGCAAATGGCATCTTTCTACAGGATTCCCCTCTGTCTTGCCTCCTCCGATCTCCCAAGGTTCTTTGCCCAGTGAGCCATAACTTTCTACTGGAGTCCCCTCTGTCTTGCCTCATGGCATGTCCCAAGCTTTGTTTCCCCAGTGTGGGATAGCTTTCTTCTGGATTTCCCTCTGTCTTGCCCCCTCCGATCTCCCAAGGTTCTTTCCCCAGCGTGCGATAGCTTTCTACTGGATTCCCCTCTATCTTGCCCCTACGATCTCCCAAGGTTCTTTCCCCCCCCCCCATGCCATTTTCCACTCTTTTCCCATCTCTCTTGCCCCCTCTGATCTCCCAATGTTCTCCCAACCCCCCACATGCCATATCTTTCTACTGGATTCCCCTCTGACTTGCCCCCTCCGATCTCCCGAGGTTCTTTCCTCAGCTTATGGCATGTTTGTATTGGATTCCCCTCTGTCTTGCCTCCTAGCATCTCCCAAGGTTCTCTCCCCCCCCCCCATGCCATTTTGTACTGGGTTCCCATCTATCTTGCCCCCAAGCATCTCCCAAGGTTCTCCCCCCCCCATGCCATTTTGTACTGGATTCCCATCTCTCTTGCCCCCTAGCATCTCCCAAGGTTCCCCCCCCCCATGCCATTTTGTACTGGATTCCCATCTCTCTTGCCCCCTCTGATCTCTCAAGGTTCTCCCAACCCCTCACGTGCCACATCTTTCTACTGAATTCCACTCTGTCTTGCCTCCTGGCATGTCCCAAGCTTTGTTTCCCCAGTGTGGGATAGCTTTCTACTGGATTTCCCTCTGTCTTGCCCCTTCAGATCACCCAAGGTTCTTTCCCCCCCAATTGTTTGCCATTTTCTACTGTATGCCAAATCTTTCTACTGGATTCCCCTCTGTCTTGCCTCCTCGCATCTCCCAAGGTTATTTCCCAAGTGTGCAATAGCTTTCTACTGGATTCCCCTCTGTTTTGCCCTTTCCGATCTCCCAGGGTTCTTCCCCCCCCCCCCCGCGTGCCATTTTCTACAGGATTCCCCTCTGTCTTGCCACCTCCGATCTCCCAAGGTTCCCCCCCCCCCCCGCATGCCATATCTTTCTGCTGGATTCCTCTCTGTCTTGCCTCCTCGCATCTCCCAAGGTTATTTCCCCAGTGTGCCATAACTTTCTACTGGATTCCCCTCTGTCTTGCCTCCTCGCATCTCCCAAGGTTATTTCCCCAGTGTGCCATAACTTTCTACAGGATTCCCCTCTGTCTTGCCCCCTCCTATCTCCCAAGGTTCTTTGCCCAGTGAGCCATAACTTTCTACTGGAGACCCCTCTGTCTTGCCTCATGGCATGTCCCAAGCTTTGTTTCCCCAGTGTGGGATAGCTTTCTTCTGGATTTCCCTCTGTCTTGCCCCCCCCCCATCTCCCAAGGTTCTTTCCTCAGCAAATGGCATCTTTCTACAGGATTCCCCTCTGTCTTGCCTCCTCCGATCTCCCAACGTTCTTTCCCCAGTGAGCCGTAACTTTCCACTGGACTCCCCTCTGTATTGCCCCCTCTTATCTCCCAAACTTTGTTTCCCCAGCGTGCGATAGCTTTCTACTGGATTTCCCTCCGTCTTGCCCACTCTGATCTCCCAAGGTTCTCTCAACCCCCCACATGCCATATCTTTCTACTGGATTCCCCTCTGTCTTGCCCCCTCCGATCTCCCGAGGTTCTTTCCTCAGCTTATGGCATGTTTCTATTGGATTCCCCTCTGTCTTGCCTCCTAGCATCTCCCAAGGTTCTCCCCCCCCCCCATGCCATTTTGTACTGGATTCCCATCTATCTTGCCCCCAAGCATCTCCCAAGGTTCTCCCCCCCCCCTATGCCATTTTGTACTGGATTCCCATCTCTCTTGCCCCCTAGCATCTCCCAAGGTTCCCCCCCCCCACATGCCATTTTGTACTGGATTCCCATCTCTCTTGCCCCCTCTGATCTCTCAAGGTTCTCCCAACCCCTCACGTGCCACATCTTTCTACTGAATTCCCCTCTGTCTTGCCTCCTGGCATGTCCCAAGCTTTGTTTCCCCAGTGTGGGATAGCTTTCTACTGGATTTCCCTCTGTCTTGCCCCTTCAGATCACCCAAGGTTCTTTCCCCCCCCAGCTGCTTCCCATTTTCTACTGTATTTCCCTCTGTCTTGCCCCCTCCGATCTCCCAAGGTTATTTCCCCAGTGAGCCATAACTTTCTACTGGACTCCCCTCTGTATTGCCTCCTCGCATCTCCCAAGGTTATTTCCCCAGTTTGCCATAACTTTCTACTGGATTTCCCTCTGTCTTGCCTACTCCGATCTCCCAAGGTTTTTTCCCCAGTGAGCCATAACTTTCTACTGGACTCCCCTCTGTATTGCCCCCTCCGATCTCCCAAGGTTCTTCCCCCCCCACCCCCTGTGCCATATCTTTCTACTGGATTCCCCTCTGTCTTGCCCCCTCTGATCTCCCGAGGTTCTTTCCTCAGCTTATGGCATGTTTCTATTGGATTCCCCTCCGTCTTGCCTCCTAGCATCTCCCAAGGTTCTCCCCCACCCCCTATGCCATTTTGTACTGGATTCCCATCTCTCTTGCCCCCTCTGATCTCCCAAGGTTATCCCCCCCCCACCGCGTGCCATATCTTTCTACTGGAATTCCCCTCTGTCTTGCCCCTCCGATCTCCCAAGGTTCTACCCCCCCCCCCCGTGCCATTTTCTACTGGATTCCCCTCTGTCTTGTCCCCTCTTATCTGCCAAGCTTTATTCCCCCCCCCCCATGCCATTTTCTACTGGATTCCCATCTCTCTTGCCCCCTCTTATCTCCCAAGCTTTGTTTCCCCAGTGTGCGATAGCTTTCTACTGGATTTCCCTCTGTCTTGCCCCTTCAGATCTCCCAAGGTTCTTTCCCCCTTAACTGCTTGCCATTTTCTACTCTATTTCCGTCTGTCTTGCCCCCTCCGCTCTCCCAAGGTTCTTTCTCCCCCTCACCCCCGCATGCCATATCTTTCTGCTGGATTCCCCTCTGTCTTGCCTCCTTGCATCTCCCAAGGTTCTTTCCCCAGCATGCGATAGCTTTCTACTGGGTTTCCATCTGTCTTTCCCCTCCGATCTCCCAAGGTTCTTTCCCCCCCCCCATGCCATTTTCTACTAGTTTCCCATCTCTCTTTCCCCCTCTGATCTCCCAATGTTCTCCCAACCCCCCACATGCCATATCTTTCTACTGTATTCCCCTCTGCCTTGCCCCCTCCGATCTCCCGAGGTTCTTTCCTCAGCTTATGGCATGTTTCTATTGGATTCCCCTCTGTCTTGCCTCCTAGCATCTCCCAAGGTTCTCCCCCCCCCCCAATGCCATTTTGTACTGGATTCCCATGTCTCTTGCCCTCTCTGATCTCCCAAGGTTATCCCCCCCCACCGCGTGCCCTATCTTTCTACTGGATTCCCCTATGTCTTGCCCCCTCTGATCTCCCAAGGTTCTCCCAACCCCTATGCCATTTTGTACTGGATTCCCCTCTGTCTTGCCTCCTCCGATCTCCCAAGGTTTTTTCCCCAGTGAGCCATAACTTTCTACTGGACTCCCCTCTGTATTGCCCCCTCCGATCTCCCAAGGTTCTCCCCCCCCCGTGCCATATCTTTCTACTGGATTCCCCTCTGTCTTGCCCCCTCTGATCTCCCGAGGTTCTTTCCTCAGCTTATGGCATGTTTCTATTGGATTCCCCTCCGTCTTGCCTCCTAGCATCTCCCAAGGTTCTCCCCCACCCCCTATACCATTTTGTACTGGATTCCCATCTCTCTTGCCCCCTCTGATCTCCCAAGGTTATCCCCCCCCCCCGCGTGCCATATCCTTCTACTGGATTCCCTTCTGTCTTGCCCCTCCGATCTCCCAAGGTTCTTTTCTCAGCGTATGGCAACTTTCTACTGGAGTCCCCTCTGTCTTGCCCCCTCCAATCTCCCAAGGTTCTTTCCTTAGCTTATGGCATGTTTCTATTGGATTCCCATCTATCTTGCCCCCACTTATCTCCCAAGGTTATTTCCCCAGTGAGCCATATCTTTCTATTGGATTCCCCTCTGTTTTGCCCCCTCAGATCTCCCAAGGTTCTTTCCCCAGCGTGTGATAGCTTTCTACTGGATTCCCCTCTGTCTTGCCCCCTCCGGTCTCCCAAGGTTGTTATCTCAGCGTGTGGCAACTTTCTACTAGATTCCCCTCTGTCTTGCCCCCTCCAATCTCCCAAGGTTCTTTCCTCAGCTTATGGCATGTTTCTATTGGATTCCCATCTCTCTTGCCCCCTCTTATCTCCCAAGGTTATTTCCCCAGCGTGCGATAGCTTTCTACTGGATTCCCCTCTGTCTTGCCCCCTCCGATCTCCCAAGGTTCTTTCCTCAGCTTAGGCATGTTTCTATTGGATTCCCCTCTGTCTTGCCTCCTAGCATCTCCCAAGGTTCTCCTCCCCCCCATGCCATTTTGTACTGGATTCCCATCTCTCTTGCCCCCTCAGATCTCCCAAGGTTCTTTCCCAAGCGTGCGATAGCTTTCTACTGGATTCCCCTCTGTCTTGCCCCCTCCGGTCTCCCAAGGTTCTTTTCCCAGCGTGTGGCAACTTTCTACTGGATTCCCCTCTGTCTTGCCCCCTCCAATCTCCCAAGGTTCTTTCCTCAGCTTATGGCATGTTTCTATTGGATTCCCCTCTGTCTTGCCCCCTCCGATCTCCCAAGGTTCTTTCCTCAGCTTAGGCATGTTTCTATTGGATTCCCCTCTGTCTTGCCTCCTAGCATCTCCCAAGGTTCTCCCCCCCCCCATGCCATTTTGTACTGGATTCCCATCTCTCTTGCCCCCTCTGATCTCCCAAGGTTATCCCCCCCCCCACCGCGTGCCATATCTTTCTACTGGATTCCCCTCTGTCTTGCCCCTCCGATCTCCCAAGGTTATCCCCCCCCCACCGCGTGCCATATCTTTCTACTGGATTCCCCTCTGTCTTGCCCCTCCGATCTCCCAAGGTTCTCCCCCCCCCCCCGCGTGCGATTTTCTATTGGATTCCCATCTCTCTTGCCCCCTCTTATCTCGCAAGCTTTGTTTCCCCAGTGTGCGATAGCTTTCTACTGGGTTTCCATCTGTCTTTCCCCTCCGATCTCCCAAGGTTCTTTCCCCCCCCCCATGCCATTTTCTACTGGTTTCCCATCTCTCTTGCCCCCTCTGATCTCCCAATGTTCTCCCAACCCCCCACATGCCATATCTTTCTACTGGATTCCCCTCTGCCTTGCCCCCTCTGATCTCTCAAGGTTCTCCCAACCCCTCATGTGCTATATCTTTCTACTGAATTCCCCTCTGTCTTGCCTCCTGGCATGTCCCAAGCTTTGTTTCCCCAGTGTGGGATAGCTTTCTACTGGATTTCTCTCTGTCTTGCCCCTTCAGATCACCCAAGGTTCTTTCCCCCCCAACTGCTTGCCATTTTCTACTGTATTTCCCTCTGTCTTGCCCCCTCCGATCTCCCAAGGTTCTCCCCCCCCCCCCGCGTGCCATATCTTTCTACTGGATTCCCTCTGTCTTGCCTCCTCGCATCTCCCAAGGTTATTTCCCAAGTGTGCGATAGCTTTCTACTGGATTCCCCTCTGTCTTGCCCCTCCGATCTCCCAAGGTTCTCCCCCCCCCCCGTGCCATTTTCTACTGGATTCCCCTCTGTCTTGCCTCCTGGCATGTCCCAAGCTTTGTTTCCCCAGTGTGCGATAGCTTTCTACTGGATTTCCCTCTGTCTTGCCCACTCTGATCTCCCAAGGTTCTCTCAACCCCCCACATGACATATCTTTCTACTGGATTCCCCTCTGTCTTGCCCCTCCAATCTCCCAAATTTCTCCCCCCCCCCCAATGCCATTTTCTACTGGATTCCCATCTCTCTTGCCACCTCTTATCTCCCAAGCTTTGTTTCCCCAGTGTGCGATAGCTTTCTACTGGATTCCCATCTGCCTTGCCTCCTCTGATCTCTCAAGGTTCTCCCAACCCTCCACGTGCCATATCTTTCTACTGAATTCCCCTCTGTCTTGCCTCCTGACATGTCCCAAGCTTTGTTTCCCCAGTGTGCGATAGCTTTCTACTGGATTTCCCTCTGTCTTGCCCACTCTGATCTCCCAAGGTTCTCTCAACCCCCCACATGACATATCTTTCTACTGGATTCCCCTCTGTCTTGCCCCCTCCGATCTCCCGAGGTTCTTTCCTCAGCTTATGGCATGTTTCTATTGGATTCCCCTCTGTCTTGCCTCCAAGCATCTCCCAAGGTTCTCCCCCCCCTATGCCATTTTGTACTGGATTCCCATCTCTCTTGCCCCCTCTGATCTCCCAAGGTTATCCCCCCCCACCGCGTGCCCTATCTTTCTACTGGATTCCCCTATGTCTTGCCCCCTCTGATCTCCCAAGGTTCTCCCAACCCCTCACGTGCCATATCTTTCTACTGAATTCCCCTCTGTCTTGCCTCCTGGCATGTCCCAAGCTTTGTTTCCCCAGTGTGGGATAGCTTTCTACTGGATTTCCCTCTGTCTTGCCCCTTCAGATCACCCAAGGTTCTTTCCCCCCCAACTGCTTGCCATTTTCTACAGTATTTCCCTCTGTCTTGCCCCCTCCGATCTCCCAAGGTTGTTATCTCAGCGTGTGGCAACTTTCTACTAGATTCCCCTCTGTCTTGCCCCCTCCAATCTCCCAAGGTTCTTTCCTCAGCTTATGGCATGTTTCTATTGGATTCCCATCTCTCTTGCCCCCTCTTATCTCCCAAGGTTATTTCCCCAGCGTGCGATAGCTTTCTACTGGATTCCCCTCTGTCTTGCCCCCTCCGATCTCCCAAGGTTCTTTCCTCAGCTTAGGCATGTTTCTATTGGATTCCCCTCTGTCTTGCCTCCTAGCATCTCCCAAGGTTCTCCTCCCCCCCATGCCATTTTGTACTGGATTCCCATCTCTCTTGCCCCCTCAGATCTCCCAAGGTTCTTTCCCAAGCGTGCGATAGCTTTCTACTGGATTCCCCTCTGTCTTGCCCCCTCCGGTCTCCCAAGGTTCTTTTCTCAGCGTGTGGCAACTTTCTACTGGATTCCCCTCTGTCTTGCCCCCTCCAATCTCCCAAGGTTCTTTCCTCAGCTTATGGCATGTTTCTATTGGATTCCCCTCTGTCTTGCCCCCTCCGATCTCCCAAGGTTCTTTCCTCAGCTTAGGCATGTTTCTATTGGATTCCCCTCTGTCTTGCCTCCTAGCATCTCCCAAGGTTCTCCCCCCCCCCATGCCATTTTGTACTGCATTCCCATCTCTCTTGCCCCCTCTGATCTCCCAAGGTTATCCCCCCCCCCCACCGCGTGCCATATCTTTCTACTGGATTCCCCTCTGTCTTGCCCCTCCGATCTCCCAAGGTTATCCCCCCCCCCACCGCGTGCCATATCTTTCTACTGGATTCCCCTCTGTCTTGCCCCTCCGATCTCCCAAGGTTCTCCCCCCCCCCGCGTGCGATTTTCTATTGGATTCCCATCTCTCTTGCCCCCTCTTATCTCGCAAGCTTTGTTTCCCCAGTGTGCGATAGCTTTCTACTGGGTTTCCATCTGTCTTTCCCCTCCGATCTCCCAAGGTTCTTTCCCCCCCCCCATGCCATTTTCTACTGGTTTCCCATCTCTCTTGCCCCCTCTGATCTCCCAATGTTCTCCCAACCCCCCACATGCCATATCTTTCTACTGGATTCCCCTCTGCCTTGCCCCCTCTGATCTCTCAAGGTTCTCCCAACCCCTCATGTGCTATATCTTTCTACTGAATTCCCCTCTGTCTTGCCTCCTGGCATGTCCCAAGCTTTGTTTCCCCAGTGTGGGATAGCTTTCTACTGGATTTCTCTCTGTCTTGCCCCTTCAGATCACCCAAGGTTCTTTCCCCCCCAACTGCTTGCCATTTTCTACTGTATTTCCCTCTGTCTTGCCCCCTCCGATCTCCCAAGGTTCTCCCCCCCCCCCCCCGCGTGCCATATCTTTCTACTGGATTCCCTCTGTCTTGCCTCCTCGCATCTCCCAAGGTTATTTCCCAAGTGTGCGATAGCTTTCTACTGGATTCCCCTCTGTCTTGCCCCTCCGATCTCCCAAGGTTCTCCCCCCCCCCCGTGCCATTTTCTACTGGATTCCCCTCTGTCTTGCCTCCTGGCATGTCCCAAGCTTTGTTTCCCCAGTGTGCGATAGCTTTCTACTGGATTTCCCTCTGTCTTGCCCACTCTGATCTCCCAAGGTTCTCTCAACCCCCCACATGACATATCTTTCTACTGGATTCCCCTCTGTCTTGCCCCTCCAATCTCCCAAATTTCTCCCCCCCCCCCAATGCCATTTTCTACTGGATTCCCATCTCTCTTGCCACCTCTTATCTCCCAAGCTTTGTTTCCCCAGTGTGCGATAGCTTTCTACTGGATTCCCATCTGCCTTGCCTCCTCTGATCTCTCAAGGTTCTCCCAACCCTCCACGTGCCATATCTTTCTACTGAATTCCCCTCTGTCTTGCCTCCTGACATGTCCCAAGCTTTGTTTCCCCAGTGTGCGATAGCTTTCTACTGGATTTCCCTCTGTCTTGCCCACTCTGATCTCCCAAGGTTCTCTCAACCCCCCACATGACATATCTTTCTACTGGATTCCCCTCTGTCTTGCCCCCTCCGATCTCCCGAGGTTCTTTCCTCAGCTTATGGCATGTTTCTATTGGATTCCCCTCTGTCTTGCCTCCAAGCATCTCCCAAGGTTCTCCCCCCCCCCTATGCCATTTTGTACTGGATTCCCATCTCTCTTGCCCCCTCTGATCTCCCAAGGTTATCCCCCCCCACCGCGTGCCCTATCTTTCTACTGGATTCCCCTATGTCTTGCCCCCTCTGATCTCCCAAGGTTCTCCCAACCCCTCACGTGCCATATCTTTCTACTGAATTCCCCTCTGTCTTGCCTCCTGGCATGTCCCAAGCTTTGTTTCCCCAGTGTGGGATAGCTTTCTACTGGATTCCCCTCTGTCTTGCCCCCTCCGATCTCCCAAGGTTCTTTCCTCAGCTTAGGCATGTTTCTATTGGATTCCCCTCTGTCTTGCCTCCTAGCATCTCCCAAGGTTCTCCTCCCCCCCATGCCATTTTGTACTGGATTCCCATCTCTCTTGCCCCCTCAGATCTCCCAAGGTTCTTTCCCAAGCGTGCGATAGCTTTCTACTGGATTCCCCTCTGTCTTGCCCCCTCCGGTCTCCCAAGGTTCTTTTCTCAGCGTGTGGCAACTTTCTACTGGATTCCCCTCTGTCTTGCCCCCTCCAATCTCCCAAGGTTCTTTCCTCAGCTTATGGCATGTTTCTATTGGATTCCCCTCTGTCTTGCCCCCTCCGATCTCCCAAGGTTCTTTCCTCAGCTTAGGCATGTTTCTATTGGATTCCCCTCTGTCTTGCCTCCTAGCATCTCCCAAGGTTCTCCCCCCCCCCATGCCATTTTGTACTGGATTCCCATCTCTCTTGCCCCCTCTGATCTCCCAAGGTTATCCCCCCCCCCCACCGCGTGCCATATCTTTCTACTGGATTCCCCTCTGTCTTGCCCCTCCGATCTCCCAAGGTTATCCCCCCCCCACCGCGTGCCATATCTTTCTACTGGATTCCCCTCTGTCTTGCCCCTCCGATCTCCCAAGGTTCTCCCCCCCCCCCCGCGTGCGATTTTCTATTGGATTCCCATCTCTCTTGCCCCCTCTTATCTCGCAAGCTTTGTTTCCCCAGTGTGCGATAGCTTTCTACTGGGTTTCCATCTGTCTTTCCCCTCCGATCTCCCAAGGTTCTTTCCCCCCCCCCATGCCATTTTCTACTGGTTTCCCATCTCTCTTGCCCCCTCTGATCTCCCAATGTTCTCCCAACCCCCCACATGCCATATCTTTCTACTGGATTCCCCTCTGCCTTGCCCCCTCTGATCTCTCAAGGTTCTCCCAACCCCTCATGTGCTATATCTTTCTACTGAATTCCCCTCTGTCTTGCCTCCTGGCATGTCCCAAGCTTTGTTTCCCCAGTGTGGGATAGCTTTCTACTGGATTTCTCTCTGTCTTGCCCCTTCAGATCACCCAAGGTTCTTTCCCCCCCAACTGCTTGCCATTTTCTACTGTATTTCCCTCTGTCTTGCCCCCTCCGATCTCCCAAGGTTCTCCCCCCCCCCCCCCCGCGTGCCATATCTTTCTACTGGATTCCCTCTGTCTTGCCTCCTCGCATCTCCCAAGGTTATTTCCCAAGTGTGCGATAGCTTTCTACTGGATTCCCCTCTGTCTTGCCCCTCCGATCTCCCAAGGTTCTCCCCCCCCCCCGTGCCATTTTCTACTGGATTCCCCTCTGTCTTGCCTCCTGGCATGTCCCAAGCTTTGTTTCCCCAGTGTGCGATAGCTTTCTACTGGATTTCCCTCTGTCTTGCCCACTCTGATCTCCCAAGGTTCTCTCAACCCCCCACATGACATATCTTTCTACTGGATTCCCCTCTGTCTTGCCCCTCCAATCTCCCAAATTTCTCCCCCCCCCCCAATGCCATTTTCTACTGGATTCCCATCTCTCTTGCCACCTCTTATCTCCCAAGCTTTGTTTCCCCAGTGTGCGATAGCTTTCTACTGGATTCCCATCTGCCTTGCCTCCTCTGATCTCTCAAGGTTCTCCCAACCCTCCACGTGCCATATCTTTCTACTGAATTCCCCTCTGTCTTGCCTCCTGACATGTCCCAAGCTTTGTTTCCCCAGTGTGCGATAGCTTTCTACTGGATTTCCCTCTGTCTTGCCCACTCTGATCTCCCAAGGTTCTCTCAACCCCCCACATGACATATCTTTCTACTGGATTCCCCTCTGTCTTGCCCCCTCCGATCTCCCGAGGTTCTTTCCTCAGCTTATGGCATGTTTCTATTGGATTCCCCTCTGTCTTGCCTCCAAGCATCTCCCAAGGTTCTCCCCCCCCCTATGCCATTTTGTACTGGATTCCCATCTCTCTTGCCCCCTCTGATCTCCCAAGGTTATCCCCCCCCACCGCGTGCCCTATCTTTCTACTGGATTCCCCTATGTCTTGCCCCCTCTGATCTCCCAAGGTTCTCCCAACCCCTCACGTGCCATATCTTTCTACTGAATTCCCCTCTGTCTTGCCTCCTGGCATGTCCCAAGCTTTGTTTCCCCAGTGTGGGATAGCTTTCTACTGGATTTCCCTCTGTCTTGCCCCTTCAGATCACCCAAGGTTCTTTCCCCCCCAACTGCTTGCCATTTTCTACAGTATTTCCCTCTGTCTTGCCCCCTCCGATCTCCCAAGGTTCTTCCCCCCCCCCCCCCCGCGTGCCATATCTTTCTACTGGATTCCCCTCTGTCTTGCCTCCTCCGATCTCCCAAGGTTATTTCCCAAGTGTGCGATAGCTTTCTACTGGATTCCCCTCTGTTTTGCCCCCTCCGATCTCCCATGGTTCTTCCCGCCCCCCCCCGCCCCCGCGTGCCATTTTCTACTGGATTCCCCTCTTTCTTGCCCCTTCCGCTCTCCCAAGGTTCTTTCTCCCCCCCCCCCCCCCGCATGCCATATCTTACTGCTGGATTCCTCTCTGTCTTGCCTCCTCGCATCTCCCAAGGTTATTTCCCCAGTGTGCCATAACTTTCTACTGGATTCCCCTCTGTCTTGCCTCCTCCGATCTCCCAAGGTTATTTCCCAAGTGTGGGATAGCTTTCTACAGGATTCCCCTCTTTCTTGCCCTTTCCGCTCTCCCAAGGTTCTTCCCCCCCCCCCATGCCATTTTCTACTGGATTCCCATCTCTCTTGCCCCCTCTTATCTCCCAAGCTTTGTTTCCCCAGTGTGCGATAGCTTTCTACTGGATTTCCCTCTGTCTTGCCCCCTCCGATCTCCCAAGGTTCTTTCCTCAGCATATGGCATCTTTCTACTGGATTCCCCTCTGTCTTGCCCCCTCCGATCTCCCAAGGTTCTTCCCCCCCCCCCCCGTGTCATATCTTTCTAATGGATTCCTCTCTGTCTTGCCCCCTCCGATCTCCCAAGGTTCTTTCCCAAGTGTGCGATAGCTTTCTACTGGATTCCCCTCTGTCTTGCCCCCTCTGATCTCCCAAGGTTATCCCCCCCCCCCCCGCGTGCCATATCTTTCTACTGGATTCCCTTCTGTCTTGCCCCTCCGATCTCCCAAGGTTCTTTTCTCAGCGTATGGCAACTTTCTACTGGAGTCCCCTCTGTCTTGCCCCCTCCAATCTCCCAAGGTTCTTTCCTTAGCATATGGCATGTTTCTATTGGATTCCCATCTCTCTTGCCCCCACTTATCTCCCAAGGTTATTTCCCCAGTGAGCCATATCTTTCTACTGGATTCCCCTCTGTTTTGCCCCCTCAGATCTCCCAAGGTTCTTTCCCCAGCGTGCGATAGCTTTCTACTGGATTCCCCTCTGTCTTGCCCCCTCCGATCTCCCAAGGTTCTTTCCTCAGCATATGGCATCTTTCTACTGGATTCCCCTCGGTCTTGCCTCCTGGCATGTCCCAAGCTTTGTTTCCCCAGTGTGGGATAGATTTCCCTCTGTCTTGCCCCCTCCGATCTTCCAAGGTTCTTTCCTCAGCGTATATGGCATCTTTCTACTGGATTCCCCTCTGTCTTGCCCCCTCCGATCTCCCAAGGTTCTTTCCCCCCCTCCCCCCGCGTGCCATATCTTTCTACTGGATTCCCCTCTGTCTTGCCTCCTCGCATCTCCCAAGGTTATTTCCCCAGTGTGCCATAACTTTCTACAGGATTCCCCTCATTCTTGCCCCCTCCGATCTCCCAAGGTCCTTTCCCAAGTGTGCGATAGCTTTCTACTTGATTCCCCTCTTTCTTGCCCCGTTCGCTCTCCCAAGGTTCTCTCCCCCCCCCCCCCGCCCCGCATGCCATATATTTCTGCTGGATTCCCCTCTGTCTTGCCTCCTCGCATCTCCCAAGCTTCTTTCCTCAGTGAGCCATAACTTTCTCCTGGACTCCCCTCTGTCTTGCCCCCCCCGCCCCCCCCCCACCGATCTCCAAAGGTTCTCCCCCCCCCCCGCGTGCCATATCTTTCTACTGGATTCCCCTCTGTCTTGTCTCCTGGCATCTCCCAAGCTTTGTGTCCCCAGTGTGCGATAGCTTTCTACTGGATTTCCCTCTGTCTTACCCCCTCTGATCTCCCAAGGTTCTTTCCTCAGCATATGGCATCTTTCTACTGGATTCCCCTCTGTCTTGCCTCCTCCGAAATCCCAAGGTTCTTTCCCCAGTGTGCCATAACTTTCTACTGGATTCCACTGTCTTGCCCCCTCCGATCTCCCAAGGTTCTTCCCCCCCCCCCTACGAGCAATTTTCTACTGGATTCCCGTCTGTCTTGCCCACTCTGATCTCCTAAGGTTCTCTCCCCAGTGAGCCATAACTTTCTACTGGATTCCCATCTCTCTTGCCCCCTCTTATCTCCCAAGCTTTGTTTCCCCAGTGTGCGATAGCTTTCTACTGGATTTCCCTCTGTCTTGCCCCTTCAGATCTCCCAAGGTTCTTTCCCCCCCAACTGCTTGCCATTTTCTACTGGATTCCCCTCTGTCTTGCCCCCTCCGATCTCCCAAGGTTCTTTCCCAAGTGTGCGATAGCTTTCTACTGGATTCCCATCTGTCTTGCCCACTCCGATCTCCTAAGGTTCTCTCCCCAGTGAGCCATAACTTTCTACTGGATTCCCATCTCTCTTGCCCCCTCTTATCTCCCAAGCTTTGTTTCCCCAGTGTGCGATAGCTTTCTACTGGATTTCCCTCTGTCTTGCCCCTTCAGATCTCCCAAGGTTCTTTCTCCCCCAACTGCTTGCCATTTTCTACTGGATTCCCCTCTGTGTTGCCCCCTCCGATCTCCCAAGGTTCTTTCCTCAGCATATGGCATCTTTCTACTGGATTCCCCTCTGTCTTACCCCCTCCGATCTCCCAAGGTTCTTTCCCCCCTCCCCCCCCCCCCCGTGTGCCATATCTTTCTACTGGATTCCCCTCTGTCTTGCCTCCTGGCATCTCCCAAGCTTTGTGTCCCCAGTGTGCTATAGCTTTCTACTGGATTTCCCTTTGTCTTGCCCCCTCCGATCTCCCAAGGTTCTTTCCTCAGCAAATGGCATCTTTCTACTGGATTCCCCTCTGTCTTGCCCCCTCCGATCTCCCAAGGTTCTTTCCTCAGCAAATGGCATCTTTCTACTGGATTCCCCTCTGTCTTGCCCCCTCCGATCTCCCAAGGTTCTTTCCTCAGCAAATGGCATCTTTCTACTGGACTCCCCTCTGTATTGCCCCCTCCGATCTCCCAAGGTTCTCCCCCCCCCCTGCCATTTTCTACTGGGTCCCCCTCTGTCTTGCCCCCTCCTATCTCCCAAGCTTTGTTTCCCCAGCGTGCGATAGCTTTCTACTGGATTTCCCTCTGTCTTGCTCCCTCCGATCTCCCGAGGTTCTTTCCTCAGCTTATGGCATTTTTCTACTGGATTCCCCTCTGTCTTGCCCCCTCCGATCTCCCAAGGTTCTTCCCCCCCCCCCCTGCCATATCTTTCTAATGGATTCCCCTCTGTCTTGCCCCCTCCGATCTCCCAAGGTTCTTTCCCAAGTGTGCGATAGCTTTCTACTGGATTCCCCTCTGTCTTGCCCCCTCTGATCTCCCAAGGTTATCCCCCCCCCCCCGCGTGCCATATCTTTCTACTGGATTCCCTTCTGTCTTGCCCCTCCGATCTCCCAAGGTTCTTTTCTCAGCGTATGGCAACTTTCTACTGGAGTCCCCTCTGTCTTGCCCCCTCCAATCTCCCAAGGTTCTTTCCTTAGCATATGGCATGTTTCTATTGGATTCCCATCTCTCTTGCCCCCACTTATCTCCCAAGGTTATTTCCCCAGTGAGCCATATCTTTCTACTGGATTCCCATCTGTTTTGCCCCCTCAGATCTCCCAAGGTTCTTTCCCCAGCGTGCGATAGCTTTCTACTGGATTCCCCTCTGTCTTGCCCCCTCCGATCTCCCAAGGTTCTTTCCTCAGCATATGGCATCTTTCTACTGGATTCCCCTCGGTCTTGCCTCCTGGCATGTCCCAAGCTTTGTTTCCCCAGTGTGGGATAGATTTCCCTCTGTCTTGCCCCCTCCGATCTTCCAAGGTTCTTTCCTCAGCGTATATGGCATCTTTCTACTGGATTCCCCTCTGTCTTGCCTCCTCGCATCTCCCAAGGTTATTTCCCCAGTGTGCCATAACTTTCTACAGGATTCCCCTCATTCTTGCCCCCTCCGATCTCCCAAGGTCCTTTCCCAAGTGTGCGATAGCTTTCTACTTGATTCCCCTCTTTCTTGCCCCGTTCGCTCTCCCAAGGTTCTCTCCCCCCCCCCCCCGCGTGCCATATCTTTCTACTGGATTCCCTTCTGTCTCGCCCCTCCGATCTCCCAAGGTTCTTTCCTCAGCATATGGCATCTTTCTACTGGATTCCCCTCTGCCTTGCCCCTCCGATCTCCAAAGGTTCTCCCACCCACCTCGAAGTGCCATACCTTTCTACTGGATTCCCCTCGGTCTTGCCTCCTGGCATGTCCCAAGCTTTGTTTCCCCAGTGTGGGATAGATTTCCCTCTGTCTTGCCCCCTCCGATCTTCCAAGGTTCTTTCCTCAGCGTATATGGCATCTCTCTAGTGGATTCCCCTCTGTCTTGCTCCCTCAGATCTCCCAAGGTTCTTTCCCCCCCCCCCTCCCGCGTGCCATATCTTTCTACTGGATTCCCCTCTGTCTTGCCTCCTCCGAAATCCCAAGGTTCTTTCCCCAGTGTGCCATAACTTTCTACTGGATTCCACTGTCTTGCCCCCTCCGATCTCCCAAGGTTCTTCCCCCCCCCCCCCGCGAGCAATTTTCTACTGGATTCCCATCTGTCTTGCCCACTCCGATCTCCTAAGGTTCTCTCCCCAGTGAGCCATAACTTTCTACTGGATTCCCATCTCTCTTGCCCCCTCTTATCTCCCAAGCTTTGTTTCCCCAGTGTGCGATAGCTTTCTACTGGATTTCCCTCTGTCTTGCCCCTTCAGATCTCCCAAGGTTCTTTCCCCCCCAACTGCTTGCCATTTTCTACTGGATTCCCCTCTGTCTTGCCCCCTCCGATCTCCCAAGGTTCTTTCCCAAGTGTGCGATAGCTTTCTACTGGATTCCCCTCTGTCTTGCCCCCTCCGATCTCCCAAGGTTCTTTCCTCAGCATATGGCATCTTTCTACTGGATTCCCCTCTGTCTTACCCCCTCCGATCTCCCAAGGTTCTTTCCCCCCTCCCCCCCCCCCCCCGTGTGCCATATCTTTCTACTGGATTCCCCTCTGTCTTGCCTCCTGGCATCTCCCAAGCTTTGTGTCCCCAGTGTGCTATAGCTTTCTACTGGATTTCCCTTTGTCTTGCCCCCTCCGATCTCCCAACGTTCTTTCCTCAGCAAATGGCATCTTTCTACTGGACTCCCCTCTGTATTGCCCCCTCCGATCTCCCAAGGTTCTCCCCCCCCCCCTGCCATTTTCTACTGGGTCCCCCTCTGTCTTGCCCCCTCCTATCTCCCAAGCTTTGTTTCCCCAGCGTGCGATAGCTTTCTACTGGATTTCCCTCTGTCTTGCTCCCTCCGATCTCCCGAGGTTCTTTCCTCAGCTTATGGCATTTTTCTACTGGATTCCCCTCTGTCTTGCCCCCTCCGATCTCCCAAGGTTCTTCCCCCCCCCCTGCCATATCTTTCTAATGGATTCCCCTCTGTCTTGCCCCCTCCGATCTCCCAAGGTTCTTTCCCAAGTGTGCGATAGCTTTCTACTGGATTCCCCTCTGTCTTGCCCCCTCTGATCTCCCAAGGTTATCCCCCCCCCCCCCCCGCGTGCCATATCTTTCTACTGGATTCCCTTCTGTCTTGCCCCTCCGATCTCCCAAGGTTCTTTTCTCAGCGTATGGCAACTTTCTACTGGAGTCCCCTCTGTCTTGCCCCCTCCAATCTCCCAAGGTTCTTTCCTTAGCATATGGCATGTTTCTATTGGATTCCCATCTCTCTTGCCCCCACTTATCTCCCAAGGTTATTTCCCCAGTGAGCCATATCTTTCTACTGGATTCCCATCTGTTTTGCCCCCTCAGATCTCCCAAGGTTCTTTCCCCAGCGTGCGACAGCTTTCTACTGGATTCCCCTCTGTCTTGCCCCCTCCGATCTCCCAAGGTTCTTTCCTCAGCATATGGCATCTTTCTACTGGATTCCCCTCGGTCTTGCCTCCTGGCATGTCCCAAGCTTTGTTTCCCCAGTGTGGGATAGATTTCCCTCTGTCTTGCCCCCTCCGATCTTCCAAGGTTCTTTCCTCAGCGTATATGGCATCTTTCTACTGGATTCCCCTCTGTCTTGCCTCCTCGCATCTCCCAAGGTTATTTCCCCAGTGTGCCATAACTTTCTACAGGATTCCCCTCATTCTTGCCCCCTCCGATCTCCCAAGGTCCTTTCCCAAGTGTGCGATAGCTTTCTACTTGATTCCCCTCTTTCTTGCCCCGTTCGCTCTCCCAAGGTTCTCTCCCCCCCCCCCCCCCGCGTGCCATATCTTTCTACTGGATTCCCTTCTGTCTCGCCCCTCCGATCTCCCAAGGTTCTTTCCTCAGCATATGGCATCTTTCTACTGGATTCCCCTCTGCCTTGCCCCTCCGATCTCCAAAGGTTCTCCCACCCACCTCGAAGTGCCATACCTTTCTACTGGATTCCCCTCGGTCTTGCCTCCTGGCATGTCCCAAGCTTTGTTTCCCCAGTGTGGGATAGATTTCCCTCTGTCTTGCCCCCTCCGATCTTCCAAGGTTCTTTCCTCAGCGTATATGGCATCTCTCTAGTGGATTCCCCTCTGTCTTGCTCCCTCAGATCTCCCAAGGTTCTTTCCCCCCCCCCTCCCGCGTGCCATATCTTTCTACTGGATTCCCCTCTGTCTTGCCTCCTCCGAAATCCCAAGGTTCTTTCCCCAGTGTGCCATAACTTTCTACTGGATTCCACTGTCTTGCCCCCTCCGATCTCCCAAGGTTCTTCCCCCCCCCCCCCGCGAGCAATTTTCTACTGGATTCCCATCTGTCTTGCCCACTCCGATCTCCTAAGGTTCTCTCCCCAGTGAGCCATAACTTTCTACTGGATTCCCATCTCTCTTGCCCCCTCTTATCTCCCAAGCTTTGTTTCCCCAGTGTGCGATAGCTTTCTACTGGATTTCCCTCTGTCTTGCCCCTTCAGATCTCCCAAGGTTCTTTCCCCCCCAACTGCTTGCCATTTTCTACTGGATTCCCCTCTGTCTTGCCCCCTCCGATCTCCCAAGGTTCTTTCCCAAGTGTGCGATAGCTTTCTACTGGATTCCCCTCTGTCTTGCCCCCTCCGATCTCCCAAGGTTCTTTCCTCAGCATATGGCATCTTTCTACTGGATTCCCCTCTGTCTTACCCCCTCCGATCTCCCAAGGTTCTTTCCCCCCTCCCCCCCCCCCGTGTGCCATATCTTTCTACTGGATTCCCCTCTGTCTTGCCTCCTGGCATCTCCCAAGCTTTGTGTCCCCAGTGTGCTATAGCTTTCTACTGGATTTCCCTTTGTCTTGCCCCCTCCGATCTCCCAACGTTCTTTCCTCAGCAAATGGCATCTTTCTACTGGATTCCCCTCTGTCTTGCCCCCTCCGATCTCCCAAGGTTCTTTCCTCAGCAAATGGCATCTTTCTACTGGATTCCCCTCTGTCTTGCCCCCTCCGATCTCCCAAGGTTCTTTCCTCAGCAAATGGCATCTTTCTACTGGACTCCCCTCTGTATTGCCCCCTCCGATCTCCCAAGGTTCTCCCCCCCCCCTGCCATTTTCTACTGGGTCCCCCTCTGTCTTGCCCCCTCCTATCTCCCAAGCTTTGTTTCCCCAGCGTGCGATAGCTTTCTACTGGATTTCCCTCTGTCTTGCTCCCTCCGATCTCCCGAGGTTCTTTCCTCAGCTTATGGCATTTTTCTACTGGATTCCCCTCTGTCTTGCCTCCTCGCATCTCCCAAGGTTATTTCCCCAGTGTGCCACAACTTTCTACAGGACTCCCCTCTGTATTGCCCCCTCCGATATCCCAAGGTTCTCCCCCCCCTGCCATTTTCTACTGGGTCCCCCTCTGTCTTGCCCCCTCCTATCTCCCAAGCTTTGTTTCCCAAGCGTGCGATAGCTTTCTACTGGATTCCCCTCTGTCTTGCCTCCTGGCATCTCCCAAGCTTTTTGTCCCCAGTGTGCGATATCTTTCTACTGGATTCCCTTCTGTCTTGCCCCCTCCGATGTCCCAAGGTTCTTTCCTCAGCATATGGCATCTTTCTACTGGATTCCCCTCTGTCTTGCCTCCTCCGATCTCCCAAGGTTTTTTCCCCAGTGAGCCATATCTTTCTACTGGATTCCCCTCTGTTTTGCCCCCTCAGATCTCCCAAGGTTCTTTCCCCAGCGTGGGATAGCTTTCTACTGGATTCCCCTCTGTCTTGCCCCTCCGATCTCCCAAGTTTCTTCCCCCCCCCATTCCATTTTCAACTGGATTCCCATCTCTCTTGCCCCCTCTTATCTCCCAAGCTTTGTTTCCCCAGTGTGCGACAGCTTTCTACTGGATTTCCCTCTGTCTTGCCCCTCCGATCTCCCAAGTTTCTCCCCCCCCCCCCATGCCATTTTCTACTGAATTCCCCTCTGTCTTGAATCCTGGCATCTCCCAAGCTTTTTGTCCCCAGTGAGCCATATCTTTCTACTGGATTCCCCTCTGTCTTGCCCCCTCTTATCTCCCAAGCTTTGTTTCCCCAGTGTGCGATAGCTTTCTACTGGATTTCCCTCTGTCTTGCCCCTTCAGATCTCCCAAGGTTCTTTCCCCCGCAACTGCTTGCCATTTTCTACTGTATTTCCGTCTGTCTTGCCCCCTCCGCTCTCCCTAGGTTCTTTCTCCCCCCCCCCCATGCTATATCTTTCTGCTGGATTCCTCTCTGTCTTGCCCCTCAGATCTCCCAAGGTTCTTCCCCCCCCCCCCCATGCCATTTTCTACTGAATTCCCCTCTGTCTTGAATCCTGGCATCTCCCAAGCTTTTTGTCCCCAGTGAGCCATATCTTTCTACTGGATTCCCCTCTGTCTTGCCCCCTCTTATCTGCCAAGCTTTATTTCCCTAGTGTGGGATAGCTTTCTACTGGATTCCCCTCTGTCTTGCCCCCTCCGATCTCCCAAGGTTCTTTCCCCCCCAACTGCTTGCCATTTTCTACTGGATTCCCATCTCTCTTGCCCCCTCTTATCTCCCAAGCTTTGTTTCCCCAGTGTGCGATAGCTTTCTACTGCATTTCCCTCTGTCTTGCCCCCTCCGCTACCCCAAGGTTCTTTCTCCCCCCCCCCCCGCATGCCATATCTTTCTGCTGGATTCCCCTCTGTCTTGCCTCCTCGCATCTCCCAAGGTTCTTTCCCCAGCGTGCGATAGCTTTCTACTGGATTCCCTTCTGTCTTGCCCCTCAGATCTCCCAAGGTTCTTTCCCCCCCCCATGCCATTTTCTACTGGTTTCCCATCTCTCTTGCCCCCTCTGATCTCCCAAGCTTTGTTTCCCCAGTGTGCGATAGCTTTCTACTGGATTTCCCTCTGTCTTGCCCCTTCAGATCTCCCAAGGTTCTTTCCCCCGCAACTGCTTGCCATTTTCTACTGTATTTCCGTCTGTCTTGCCCCCTCCGCTCTCCCTAGGTTCTTTCTCCCCCCCCCCCCATGCTATATCTTTCTGCTGGATTCCTCTCTGTCTTGCCCCTCAGATCTCCCAAGGTTCTTCCCCCCCCCATGCCATTTTCTACTGGTTTCCCATCTCTCTTGCCCCCTCTGATCTCCCAATGTTCTCCCAACCCCCCACATGCCATATCTTTCTACTGGATTCCCCTCTTTCTTGCCCCCTCCGATCTCCCGAGGTTCTTTCCTCAGCTTATGGCATGTTTCTATTGGATTCCCCTCTGTCTTGCCTCCTAGCATCTCCCAAGGTTCTCCCCCCCCACCCCGATGCCATTTTGTACTGGATTCCCATGTCTCTTGCCCCCTCTGATCTCCCAAGGTTACCCCCCCCCCACC
Source organism: Natrix helvetica (assembly GCF_964273705.1). Lineage (NCBI taxonomy): Eukaryota > Metazoa > Chordata > Lepidosauria > Squamata > Natricidae > Natrix > Natrix helvetica. Next base: position 57,902,498 of record NC_138555.1, on the reverse strand, counting down.
GCGTGCCCTATCTTTCTACTGGATTCCCCTATGTCTTGCCCCCTCTGATCTCCCAAGGTTCTCCCAACCCCTCACGTGCCATATCTTTCTACTGAATTCCCCTCTGTCTTGCCTCCTGGCATGTCCCAAGCTTTGTTTCCCCAGTGTGGGATAGCTTTCTACTGGATTTCCCTCTGTCTTGCCCCCTCCTCTCTCCCTAGGTTCTTTCTCCCCCCCCCCCCCCGCATGCCATATCTTTCTGCTGGATTCCCCTCTGTCTTGCCTCCTTGCATCTCCCAAGGTTCTTTCCCCAGCGTGCGATAGCTTTCTACTGGATTCCCTTCTGTCTTGCCCCTCAGATCTCCCAAGGTTCTTTCCCCCCCCCCCCATGCCATTTTCTACTGGTTTCCCATCTCTCTTGCCCCCTCTGATCTCCCAATGTTCTCCCAACCCCCCACATGCCATATCTTTCTACTGGATTCCCCTCTGCCTTGCCCCCTCTGATCTCTCAAGGTTCTCCCAACCCCTCATGTGCCATATCTTTCTACTGGATTCCCCTCTGTCTTGCCCCCTCCGATCTCCCGAGGTTCTTTCCTCAGCTTATGGCATGTTTCTATTGGATTCCCCTCTGTCTTGCCTCCTAGCATCTCCCAAGGTTCTCCCCCCCCATGCCATTTTGTACTGGATTCCCATCTATCTTGCCCCCAAGCATCTCCCAAGGTTCTCCCCCCCCCCCCATGCCATTTTGTACTGGATTCCCATGTCTCTTGCCCCCTCTGATCTCCCAAGGTTATCCCCCCCCATGCCATTTTGAACTGGATTCCCATCTATCTTGCCCCCAAGCATCTCCCAAGGTTCTCCCCCCCCATGCCATTTTGTACTGGATTCCCATGTCTCTTGCCCCCTCTGATCTCCCAAGGTTATCCCCCCCCCATGCCATTTTGAACTGGATTCCCATCTCTTTTGCCCCCTCCGATCTCCCAAGGTTATCCCCCCCCCCGCGTGCCATATCTTTCTACTGGATTCCCCTCTGTCTTGCCCCCTCTTATCTGCCAAGCTTTATTTCCCCAGTGTGCCATAGCTTTCTACTGGATTCCCGTCTGTCTTGACTCCTCTGATCTCTCAAGGTTCTCCCAACCACCTCGCGTGCCATAACTTTCTACTGAATTCCCCTCTGTCTTGCCTCCTGGCATATCCCAAGCTTTGTTTCCCCAGTGTGCGATAGCTTTCTACTGGGTTTCCATCTGTCTTTCCCCTCCGATCTCCCAAGGTTCTTTCCCCCCCCCCCCATGCCATTTTCTACTGGTTTCCCATCTCTCTTGCCCCCTCTGATCTCCCAATGTTCTCCCAACCCCCCACATGCCGTATCTTTCTACTGGATTCCCCTCTGTCTTGCCCCCTCCGATCTCCCGAGGTTCTTTCCTCAGCTTATGGCATGTTTCTATTGGATTCCCCTCTGTCTTGCCTCCTAGCATCTCCCAAGGTTCTCTCCCCCCCCCCCATGCCATTTTGTACTGGATTCCCATGTCTCTTGCCCCCTCTGATCTCCCAAGGTTACCCCCCCCTACCGCGTGCCCTATCTTTCTACTGGATTCCCCTATGTCTTGCCCCCTCTGATCTCCCAAGGTTCTCCCAACCCCTCACGTGCCATATCTTTCTACTGAATTCCCCTCTGTCTTGCCTCCTGGCATGTCCCAAGCTCTGTTTCCCCAGTGTGCGATAGCTTTCTACTGGATTTCCCTCTGTCTTGCCCGTTCAGATCACCCAAGGTTCTTTCCCCCCCAACTGCTTGCCATTTTCTACTGTATTTCCCTCTGTCTTGCCCCCTCCGATCTCCAGAGGTTCTTCCCCCCCCCCCCACCGCGTGCCATATCTTACTGCTGGATTCCTCTCTGTCTTGCCTCCTCGCATCTCCCAAGGTTATTTCCCCAGTGTGCCATAACTTTCTACTGGATTCCCCTCTGTCTTGCCTCCTCGCATCTCCCAAGGTTATTTCCCCAGTGTGCCATAACTTTCTACAGGATTCCCCTCTTTCTTGCCCCTTCCGCTCTCCCAAGGTTCTTCCCCCCCCCCCACATGCCATTTTCTACTGGATTCCCATCTCTCTTGCCCCCTCTTATCTCCCAAGCTTTGTTTCCCCAGTGTGCGATAGCTTTCTACTGGATTCCCCTCTGTCTTGCCCCTCCAATCTCCCAAGTTTCTTCCCCCCCCCATGCCATTTTCTACTGGATTCCCATCTCTCTTGCCCCCTCTTATCTCCCAAGCTTTGTTTCCCCAGTGTGCGATAGCTTTCTACTGGATTCCCATCTGTCTTGCCTCCTCTGATCTCTCAAGGTTCTCCCAACCCTCCACGTGCCATATCTTTCTACTGAATTCCCCTCTGTCTTGCCTCGTGACATGTCCCAAGCTTTGTTTCCCCAGTGTGCGATAGCTTTCTACTGGATTCCCATCTGTCTTGCCCACTCTGATCTCCCAAGGTTCTCTCAACCCCCCACATGCCATATCTTTCTACTGGATTCCCCTCTGTCTTGCCTCCTCGCATCTCCCAAGGTTATTTCCCCAGTGTGCCATAACTTTCTACAGGATTCCCCTCTTTCTTGCCCCTTCCGCTCTCCCAAGGTTCTTCCCCCCCCCCCCCACATGCCATTTTCTACTGGATTCCCATCTCTCTTGCCCCCTCTTATCTCCCAAGCTTTGTTTCCCCAGTGTGCGATAGCTTTCTACTGGATTCCCCTCTGTCTTGCCCCTCCAATCTCCCAAGTTTCTTCCCCCCCCCCATGCCATTTTCTACTGGATTCCCATCTCTCTTGCCCCCTCTTATCTCCCAAGCTTTGTTTCCCCAGTGTGCGATAGCTTTCTACTGGATTCCCATCTGTCTTGCCTCCTCTGATCTCTCAAGGTTCTCCCAACCCTCCACGTGCCATATCTTTCTACTGAATTCCCCTCTGTCTTGCCTCGTGACATGTCCCAAGCTTTGTTTCCCCAGTGTGCGATAGCTTTCTACTGGATTCCCATCTGTCTTGCCCACTCTGATCTCCCAAGGTTCTCTCAACCCCCCACATGCCATATCTTTCTACTGGATTCCCCTCTGTCTTGCCCCCTCCGATCTCCCGAGGTTCTTTCCTCAGCTTATGGCATGTTTCTATTGGATTCCCCTCTGTCTTGCCCCCTCCGATCTCCCAAGGTTCTTTCCTCAGCTTAGGCATGTTTCTATTGGATTCCCCTCTGTCTTGCCTCCAAGCATCTCCCAAGGTTCTCCCCCCCCCCATGCCATTTTGTACTGGATTCCCATCTCACTTGCCCCCTCTGATCTCCCAAGTTATCCCCCCCCCCACCGCGTGCCATATCTTTCTACTGGAATTCCCCTCTGTCTTGCCCCTCCGATCTCCCAAGGTTCTACCCCCCCCCCCGTGCCATTTTCTACTGGATTCCCCTCTGTCTTGCCCCCTCTTATCTGCCAAGCTTTATTTCCCCCCCCATGCCATTTTCTTCTGGATTCCCATCTCTCTTGCCCCCTCTTATCTCCCAAGCTTTGTTTCCCCAGTGTGCGATAGCTTTCTACTGGATTTCCCTCTGTCTTGCCCCTTCAGATCTCCCAAGGTTCTTTCCCCCCCAACTGCTTGCCATTTTCTACTGTATTTCCGTCTGTCTTGCCCCCTCCGCTCTCCCGAGGTTCTTTCTCCCCCTCACCCCCGCATGCCATATCTTTCTGCTGGATTCCCGTCTGTCTTGCCTCCTTGCATCTCCCAAGGTTCTTTCCCCAGCGTGCGATAGCTTTCTACTGGATTCCCTTCTGTCTTGCCCCTCCGATCTCCCAAGGTTCTTTTCTCAGCGTGTGGCAACTTTGTACTGGATTCCCCTCTGTCTTGCCTCCTCAGATCTCCCAAGGTTCTTTCCTCAGTGAGCCATAACTTTCTACTGGACTCCCCTCTGTCTTGCCCCCTCTGATCTCCCATGGTTCTCCCCCCCCCCATGCCATTTTGAACTGGATTCCCATCTCTCTTGCCCCCTCCGATCTCCTAAGGTTCTCTACCCCCCCCCCGTGCCATTTTCTACTGGATTCCCCTCCGTCTTGCCCCCTCTTATCTCCCAAGCTTTGTTTCCCCAGTGTGCGATAGCTTTCTACTGGATTCCCCTCCGTCTTGCCCCCTCCAATCTCCCGAGGCTCTTTCCTCCACTTATGGCATGTTTCTATTGGATTCCCCTCCGTATATTGCCTCCTAGCATCTCCCAAGGTTCTCCCCCCCCCCCATGCCATTTTGTACTGGATTCCCATCTCTCTTGCCCCCTCTGATCTCCCAAGGTTATCCCCCCCCCACCGCGTGCCATATCTTTCTTCCTGATTCCCCTCTGTCTTGCCCCTCCGATCTCCCAAGGTTCTTCCCCCCCCCCGTGCGATTTTCTACTGGATTCCCCTCTGTCTTACCCCCTCTTATCTGCCAAGCTTTATTCCCCCCCCCCATGCCATTTTCTACTGGATTCCCATCTCTCTTGCCCCCTCTTATCTCCCAAGGTTATTTCCCCAGTGAGCCATATCTTTCTACTGGACTCCCCTCTGTATTGCCCCCTCTTATCTCCCAAGCTTTGTTTCCCCAGTGTGGGATAGCTTTCTACTAGATTCCCCTCTGTCTTGCCCCCTCCGATCTCCTAAGGTTCTCTACCCCCCCCCCCCCCCGTGCCATTTTCTACTGGATTCCCCTCTGTCTTGCCCCCTCTGATCTCTCAAGGTTCTCCCCCCCCCCTATGCCATTTTGAACTGGATTCCCATCTCTCTTGCCCCCTCTGATCTACCAAGGTTATCCCCCCCCCCCGCGTGCCATATCTTTCTACGGGATTCCCCTCTGTCTTACCCCCTCTTATCTGCCAAGCTTTATTTCCCCAGTGTGCAATAGCTTTCTACTGGATTTCCCTCTGTCTTGCCCCCTCCGATCTCCTAAGGTTCTCTACCCCCCCCCCCGTGCCATTTTCTACTGGATTCCCCTCTGTCTTGCCCCCTCTTATCTCCCAAGCTTTGTTTCCCCAGTGTGCGATATCTTTCTACTGGATTCCCCTCTGCCTTGCCCCCTCCAATCTCCCGAGGCTCTTTCCTCAGTTTATGGCATGTTTCTATTGGATTCCCCTCTGTATATTGCCTCCTAGCATCTCCCAAGGTTCTCCCCCCCCCTATGCCATTTTGTACTGGATTCCCATCTCTCTTGCCCCCTCTGATCTCCCAAGCTTTGTTTCCCCTGTGTGCTTTAGCGTGCCATATCTTTCTTCTGGATTCCCCTCTGTCTTGCCCCTCCGATCTCCCAAGGTTCTTCCCCCCCCCCCCCGCGTGCGATTTTCTACTGGATTCCCCTCTGTCTTACCCCCTCTTATCTGCCAAGCTTTATTTCCCCCCCCCCCATGCCATTTTCTACTGGATTCCCATCTCTCTTGCCCCCTCTTATCTCCCAAGGGTATTTCCCCAGTGAGCCATATCTTTCTACTGGATTCCCCTCTGTCTTGCCCCTCCGATCTCCCAAGTTTCTTTCCCCCCCATGCCATTTTCTACTGGATTCCCATCTCTCTTGCCCCCTCTTATCTCCCAAGCTTTGTTTCCCCTGTGTGCGATAGCTTTCTACTGGATTTCCTTCTGTCTTTCCCCCTCCGATCTCCCGAGGTTCTTTCCTCAGCGTATGTCATCTTTCTAGTGGATTCCCCTCTTTCTTGCCTCCTCCGATCTCCCAAGGTTCTTTCCCCAGCGTGCATAAGCTTTCTACTGGATTCCCCTCTGTCTTGCCCCCTCTGATCTCCCAAGGTTCTCCCCACCCCTATGCCATTTTGAACTGGATTCCCATCTCTCTTGCCCCCTCTGATCTCCCAAGGTTATTCCCCCCCCCCCCCCGCGTGCCATATCTTTCTACTGGATTCCCCTCTGTCTTGCCCCTCCGATCTCCCAAGGTTCTTTTCTCAGCGTGTGGCAACTTTCTACTGGATTCCCCTCTGTCTTGCCTCCTCCGATCTCCCAAGGTTCTTTCCTCAGTGAGCCATAACCTTCTACTGGACTCCCGTCTGTCTTGCCTCCTCTGATCTCTCAAGGTTCTCCCAACCGCTCACATGCCATATCTTTCTACTGAATTCCCCTTTGTCTTGCCTCCTGGCATGTCCCAAGCTTTGTTTCCCCAGTGTGGGATAGCTTTCTACTGGATTTCCCTCTGTCTTGCCCCCTCTGATCTCCCAAGGTTCTTTCCCCCCCCAACTGCTTGCCATTTTCTATTGTATTTCCCTCTGTCTTGCCCCTCCCATCTCCCAAGGTTCTCCCCCCCCCCACGCATTCCATATCTTTCTACTGGTTTCCTATCTCTCTTGCCCCCTCTTATCTGCCAAGCTTTATTTCCCCAGTGTGCGATAGCTTTCTACTGGATTTCCCTCTGTCCTGCCCCCTCCGATCTCCCAAAGTTCTTTCCCCAGTGTGCGATAGCTTTCTTCTGGATTTCCCTCTGTCTTGCCCCCTCTGATCTCCCAAGGTTCTCCCCCCCCTGCCATTTTCTACTGGACTCCCCTCTGTCTTGCCTCCTCACATCTCCCAAGGTTATTTCCCCAGTGTGCCACAACTTTCTACAGGATTCCCCTCTGTCTTGCCCGCCCTTATCTCCCAAGCTTTGTTTCCCCAGCGTGCCACAACTTTCTAATGGATTTCCCTCTGCCTTGCCCCTCCGATCTCCCAAAGTTCTTCCCCCCCCCCCCCGCGTGACATATCTTTCTACTGGATTCCCCTGTGTCTTGCCCCCTCCGATCTCCTAAGGTTCTCCCCCCCACCAAGTGCCATACCTTTCTACTGGATTCCCCTCTCTCTTGGCTCTCCCAAGGTTCTTTCTCACCCCCCCCCCGCATGCCATATATTTCTGCTGGATTCCCCTCTGTCTTGCCCCCCCCCCGCCCCCGATCTCCCAAGGTTCATTCCCCAGCGTGCGATAGCTTTCTACTGGATTCCCCTCTGTGTTGCCCCCTCAGATCTCCCAAGGTTCTTTGCTCAGTATATGGCATCTTTCTACTGGATTCCCTACTGCCTTGCCCCTCCGATCTCCCAAGGTTCTCCCCCCCCCCCCCGCGTGCCATTTTCTACTGGATTCCCCTCTGTCTTGCCCCTTCTTATCTCCCAAGCTTTATTTCCCCAGTGTGCTATAACTATCTACTGGATTTCCCTCTGTCTTGCCCCCTCCGATCTCCCAAGGTTCTTTCCTCAGCATATGGCATCTTTCTACTGGATTCCCCTCTGTCTCCCCTCCTCTGAAATCCCAAGGTTCTTTCCCCAGTGTGCCATAACTTTCTACTGGATTCCACTGTCTTGCCCCCTCCGATCTCCCAAGGTTCTCCCCCCCCCCCGCGTGCCATTTTCTACTGGATTCCCCTCTGTCTTGCCCACTCCGATCTCCTAAGGTTCTCTCCCCAGTGAGCCATAACTTTCTACTGGATTCCCATCTCTCTTGCCCCCTCTTATCTCCCAAGCTTTGTTTCCCCAGTGTGCGATAGCTTTCTACTGGATTTCCCTCTGTCTTGCCCCTTCAGATCTCCCAAGGTTCTTTCCTCAGCATATGGTATCTTTCTACTGGATTCCCCTCTGTCTTGCCTCCTCCGATCTCCCAAGGTTCTTTCCCCCCCCCCCCCCATGCCATATATTTCTGCTGGATTCCCCTCTGTCTTGCCTCCTCGCATCTCCCAAGGTTCTTTCCCCAGTGAGCCATAACTTTCTACTGGATTACACTGTCTTGCCCCCTCCGATCTCCCAAGGTTCTTTCCCCCCCCCATGCCATATATTTCTGCTGGATTCCCCTCTGTCTTGCCTCCTCGCATCTCCCAAGGTTCTTTCCTCAGTGAGCCATAACTTTCTCCTGGACTCCCATCTCTCTTGCCCCTTCAGATCTCCCAAGGTTCTTTCCTCAGCATATGGCATCTTTCTACTGGATTTCCCTCTGTCTTGCCCCTTCAGATCTCCCAAGGTTCTTTCCTCAGTGAGCCATAACTTTCTACTGGATTCCCCTCTGTCTTGCCCCCTCCGATCTCCCAAGGTTCTTTCCCCCCCCCCCCCATGCCATATATTTCTGCTGGATTCCCCTCTGTCTTGCCTCCTCGCATCTCCCAAGGTTCTTTCCCCAGTGAGCCATAACTTTCTACTGGATTACACTGTCTTGCCCCCTCCGATCTCCCAAGGTTCTTTCCCCCCCCCCCCCATGCCATATATTTCTGCTGGATTCCCCTCTGTCTTGCCTCCTCGCATCTCCCAAGGTTCTTTCCTCAGTGAGCCATAACTTTCTCCTGGACTCCCCTCTGTCTTGCCCCCCCCCCCGCCCCCGATCTCCCAAGGTTCATTGTTGCAGATCTTCTGATTTATGTGGATTAATTGATTTATTTGGTGCCATAAAGTCTAACACTTCTAAGTGTAAGGTAAACAAGGGCATTGAGGAATTTCTCGAAGATAACATTTTTATTTATGGCCCCCATAAAAAGGGGCTCATAGATAAACATTCCATTCCTTACTGTCAAGGTGATATCTCTGACTGTCTAATCAATGATATATGTACATGTGAAGTTTTCCATACATGAAACTGTATCTTTTCATTACATAGTTTTTTTGTTTATGAATGTGTATCCACCCACCCTATTGAAACCAATAAAAGAGAGCCACGGAGTCAGATCTGCGCTCTCATCTCGAGAAAGCAGCCTCTGCCTCTTTCATGATTCGGCCCCCATGAGAAGCCCACCGGACATTCGCAACTGGTGACCCCGACGTGATAGTTCCGAGACTATACGTGATGGCTTAGGCTGTACGTTTCTTGAACTTCCTTTGCTCACTGCCTGGAAGAGGCTATGCATACATCCCGTCTGAAGCAAGACTAAGGATCCCCTCGTGAGTATAAGAAAGAAGGTTAACCAAGAAGCAGGTGCGACCTGCAAAAACTTGGTAAACCAATCAAGGTTTAAATTATTATTCTAAAAAGAATGAAAAAATTTACAAAAACCAAGCAAATTTAATTTGGCCTTTTTATATTTGGAAATCCGGAAAAGGGCTCTGTAAAAATGTCTATGTGGAAAAGATTGGGCATTTACTTCCACAAGACACAAAGAACCCCTGCAAAAGTGTTATTTTAAAAATTCTTTCTCTAAAATCATCTTCGATTGGTCTCTTAACTCCTCACGGAGATGTTAATTTTTCTGCTTCTCCACTGTTAGAGGAACAATTAGCAACAGAGGAGGGGAATAAATATATGTTTTCTGTCTCTCCACCTAAATTGATTCCACAAGATCATGAAGTAATTAGTTTAAAGGATTGCTTTTTTCTATCTTCCCTTTCCCTGCTTGTAAGAAAAGTTTAACTCTGTAAGTCTGCTTCTTACCTCCCCACACCTCCCCCTCTTCGGGATGTCTGCTGCCTTCCTCCTCCCCCCCCACTTTCTTTTCTTTAGAAGGAGTTTGTCCTGTCCCCCACCTCCCCCCCCCTTTTTTTCTTTTTTTGGAAGAGCCTGTGTGGTTTAACAAATTGCAGGACAACAACAGAGATAATTTTGAGGCTCGAATGAAGCTTTTGATGAAATTAGCAAAGGGAAATGTTACGTTTGAATGCCGGAGGGCATTTCTTGGACTTGGGAACGATCTTGATATGGTAGATATGATTATATATTTACTTAGTTTTTTTAAAATTTAGATTTATGTTGTAGAATTGAATTTTTTGTATAAGTGCTATTCATTGGCTTTGGTAAATCATTGTATGGATGGTATTTTACTTGGAGCCCCAAAGATATAACCTAATTGGCTTTTAAAAATAAAAAATGATTTTTTTACTGGAAGGAGTAGGGGAGACATGATGGCATTGTTCCAATGTCTCAGGGATTGCCACGGAGAGTCAGGCTGGTTAAGGAGAGAGATGGCTTGGAGCTGGGGAAAAATTTCCTAACAGTTAGAGCAGTTGGTCAGTGGAACGGCTTGCCTCCAGGGGTTGTGAATGCCCCAACACTGAAGGTTTTTGAGAGGATGTTGAATGGTTATTTGTCTGAGATGGTATAGGTTTCCTGCCTAGGCAGGGGGTTGGATTGGAGGACCTCTAGGGTCCCTTCCAACTCTGTTATTGTATTGTATTGTATTGTATTGTATTGTATGATTGCAGATTGTTCCAGTAAAGCATAACTGCATGAAATGTTACAATTCTTTTTGCTCCAAATTTTTCTTTGTTTAAATGCACACGGAGGTATTTTGCTAATTAATTTATGGCAGCTATTGGGGAACCTTTGTTTGGGTTCTTCCGTTTGCGTCTGCCAGTTTATTTAAAGTTCTTTATTTGATTTATTTTTTTCTCCTTTTCGTGCCCTTGCCACAGTTGAAAAGATTAATGAGATTTTGAGCATTCCATTTGTGGATTGCTAACTTGTCAGCTAATTCTTTTGATGTTTTTTAAGACAAAAAGACTCCGTTTTAAAATGTTTTGCCATTATTTTTTTGGGGGGGGGTTTGTTGTAGAAATTGGACTGATTTAATTAATATTATTTTTCCTATTCCAAAATCTGATTTTTAATTTTGTTTTCAGAATAACTTCTTTCTTCAGTGTCCTTTCACTGACTATGTGGTCTGTATTTTTTCTCATTTGCCTGAAGGTCTTTGGCTTGCGTGTTTAATAATTTTTCTTTTCCTACCTTGCAATATTGTTGTTCTTGCAACACTAAAAATAGTCTGTTGCTATTTTAACTTTTCACATCTTTTTTTAACAAGCTTTTTAACTACATTTCTGACTTTTATTATGTGTGTCAATTTATTTTTGATTTTCTAGGTATTTTTTTAAACTATGTTTTTTCTTCAGATTTTTTTTTGATTAACTTTTTTTATCAAACTGCCTGGGGACTGGCACAATCTTGCCATATGCCACTCAACCAGGCCAAGCAAATTGTTTCATCTTGCCCCCAGTGTTTTGGGGCATCCCCCTCTGGGGATACGGAAGTTAATCCCCATGATTTGGCCTTTAATTATTATGGCAAATGGATGTCACCTATGGTTTTTTTGGCTCCTTAGAAGTCAATTCATTTCTCTTTTTGTATTTTTTGGCTACATTTTAACGAGGAGTAACAGCTAATTATGTTATTTCTCATCTTTTTTTTTCAGCTTTTACTGCCTTGGGCAAACTTTTCTTTTTAAAGACTGATAATGTCCTGGCCTATTTTGCATTGGCCTTTTTGTAATCTTGTACTATTTGAAACATTGTTTTAATTTTTGGGCTTTTTTTTATAATTCCACAGGTTAAGCCATTGTGGAACGTGTTAATTGGTCCTTTTAGGACTGTCTTCTCAAACAAATAAAAAAAGAGGGATTTTGGGTACCTAACAATTTGGTGTACCCCAATTTGGCTAATTTGGCATTCCATTCAATAGCCAGGGACAGGCTATTGTGGAAAGGGCAAATTCGACCCTCAAACAAGCCCTGGACAGACATTTGGGGTCCAAAGGCGTAAGCCCCCCGTCACTCCCGGCGTTACAAAATGTATTAAATGTTTGTTTGTATTCTTTGAATTTTCTTAATTTAACCGGATCCCCAGCCTCTACTGCCGCCTCTAGACATTTCTCCACTCCTCCCCTCCCCTCTTCTCGTCCTCTTGTTTATTATAGGCACCTTCCTGATCCAGCTTGGAGAGGTCCTGTTCAATTGATCACTTGGGGAAAAGGCTACGCAGCAGTACAATTACAAGATCGAGTTCTGTGGGTTCCAGCTCGCTGCGTTCGTCCTTGCCATCTCGACCAATTAAAAAAGCAACATGATCCTTTTGTTGATTCTGTCTTTGATCTCTCTTGTCTCTTCTGTCTCTAACCTTTTTTCCTCTGCGTCTCCTATTCCTCCTGATCTACGTGTCTCACTCCCTAAATGTATACTTTTTGAACGTTTGAGTGCCTACATTAGAGTTCCACATTGTCGAGTACAAACCCCTTCCGGGGGTCGTGCGGAGCTTATTTGTAGACAACGCCATCCCTTGCTGCATCCAGCTCAGTGGACATGGCTAAGGGATGGAGATCCGATCCATCCCTCTAACAACACTTATATAATATCTTCTCCTTGTTCTACTTCCTTGTTAATTCTTAACGTTTCCTCTGAGGACTATGGCACTTATGTGTGTTCCCTGTTCTTCCTAAAGCAAAAAAGATCTTTTGTCATGAAAGTTTCCCTTCTTTCCGCTATCCATTTTTCCCCTGGCGTATTTCGCTCCTTGCCCTCTTCCCATGTTTTTGCTCCTGCAGCTCCCCGTTTGCGGCGCTCCTTGTCCGATGCACAACGGAATCAGCACCGTCCCGTAAACTATACCTGGACTATTTTGGACTTTCAAGGAAACATCCTTTATTCCATTTCTAATCGAACTCTGTGGCCTTGGTTTCCTGTGCTTTCCTTTGACTTTGCTGAAATGCTGGTCGGTGCTCATGGATTTAAACATAAGACTAAATGTGACCCTTCCCCTCGACAGGTCTGGAACACTGGCCCAGGCCTGTATATTTGCCCAGGACATCTTACAGAACTCTCCCACCTGGATAAATGTGGAACCACCCCTGATTGGTATTGTAAGTCCTGGCAATGTGTGTCAACCGGAAAGATTTGGTGGACGGCTCCCTATACCTCGGACTATATCAAAGCAGTACTAGGCCCTGATAACAATTTGCCTTGGAATTCCTGTACCAATTGGGCCTGCTGCGGTGTTCGCCTTAACCCCATGACTGTTACCTTTACATCATATGGCAGGAATCTTCCAATTACTGAATGGTTTGCAGGGAAAAAATGGGGGGGAAGGTCAAATGATAACTCCAAAAACAGTCACCCAGGTAATATCTTCACAATTCGTCTTACCATGTCTTTAGAAACATCTCCACCTGTAGGCCCAAACCTGCAACTTAGTTCGCCCTTTTTACAGCCCTTGACAAAAAACAATAATCCATTGGTGACTTTGGTTTCCTCTGCGCGTGATGCCCTCGAGGCAGCCCGTACTTTTCCTCGCAATGATACTAGGTGTTGGTTGTGTATGTCTTCCCAACCCCCTTTTTATGAAGCCATAGGTTCTGCCTTACCTTTTGCCAATAGTACCTCAGATACCACTTGCCGGTGGTCTAATTCTTCTATAACAGTGTCCTCAATTGAAGGTCAAGGTTGTTGCCTTGGGTATGTACCCTCTAACTTTTCTCACTTTTGTATTAATGCTTCTTCTGATGCTTATCACCTTTGCCAATTGTGGTTGCCTGGTGCAAGACTAGGGCTTCCCACAGGTGGATGGACTACTATGCACACCCTCCTTCCCACCGCCGATCTCTCCCGACGGTACAAAGGTCAATTTTTTGTCCCCTCCAATGGCTCTATTTGGGCCTGCTCCACTGGCGCTACTGCATGTGTCAGTGGAGACATTTTATATACACAAAAAGCTTTTTGTATTCAGATATATCTTCTCCCTAAAATGTCTGTTTTTTCTAATAATGAGTTCCTTTCTCGTATGGAAACACCCCAATACCTCTTACGAACAAAACGTGAAATGGTTACTACTATGACTCTGACCCTTCTCCTGGGCCTAGGAGCCACCGGAATGGTTGTGGCTGACCAAAACATCCGCAGGCTCAGTGTTGAAATTGATGCCGATCTCGAACGCATAGAACAATCTATGATTGCTCTCCAGAATTCTCTTACTTCACTATCTGAAGTTGTTTTACAGAATAGAAGGGGTTTGGATTTGCTACTCTTAAAACAGGGCGGTCTGTGTGTAGCTTTGAAAGAGGAATGTTGTTTTTATACCGACAGTTCGGGCATCGTGCTTGACTCTATGGCAGAATTAAATACCCGATTGAAAGACAGAGAGAGAGAACGCTCCCAATCTCACACATGGTATCAAGGAATGTTTAATCTCTCCCCCTGGTTGACTACTCTCCTTTCGGCCCTAGCCGGTCCTTTGATTTTATTACTCCTTGCATGTATAATTGGCCCATGCGTCATGGGGAGACTTTTGGCATTTTTGAAACAGCGACTAAACAGTATTGGAGATGATGTCCTCTTACTGAAGCACACTGTTGAAAACGAATGTAAAAAACCTCTTTTAGAATTTGCCTCTGAGGCTGATGAGGACTCCAAATCAGAAAGCATTCCTTTGGAAAGGTGTATTGGCTCCCTAAGGGCTCTCCCGGAGGGGGGATCCACTGGGGATGTCATAGCTTTAGAGGAATTTTGACCATCTTAAAAAAACAAACAAAAACAGAGGTGATGTTGCAGATCTCATGATTTATGTGGGATTAATTGTTTATTTGGTGCCATGAAGTCTAACACTTCTGAGTGTGAGGTAAACAAGGGCACTAAGGAATTTCTCGAAGATAACATTTTTATTTATGGCCCCCATAAAAAGGGGCTCATAGATAAACATTCCATTCCTTACTGTCACGGTGATATCTCTGACTGTCTAATCAATGATATATGTACATGTGAAGTTTTCCATACATGAAATTGTATCTTTTCATTACGTAGTTTTCTTGTTTATGAATGTGTATCCACCCACCCTATTGAAACCAATAAAAGAGAGCCACGGAGTCAGATCTGGGCTCTCATCCCGAGAAAGCAGCCTCTGCCTCTTTCATGATTCGGCCCCCATGAGAAGCCCACCGCCCAGGATTTCCCTCTGTCTTGCCCCCTCAGATCTCCCAAGGTTCTCCCCCCCCCCCCCGCGTGCCCTATCTTTCTACTGGATTCCCATCTCTCTTGCCCCCTCTGATCTCTCAAGGTTCTCCCAACCCCTCACTTGCCACATCTTTCTACTGAATTCCACTCTGTCTTGCCTCCTGGCATGTCCCAAGCTTTGTTTCCCCAGTGTGGGATAGCTTTCTACTGGATTTCCCTCTGTCTTGCCCCTTCAGATCACCCAAGGTTCTTTCCCCCCCAACTGCTTGCCATTTTCTACTGTATGCCATAACTTTCTACAGGATTCCCCTCTGTCTTGCCCCCTCCGATCTCCCAAGGTTCTCCCCCCCCCCCCCGCGTGCCAAATCTTTCTCCTGGATTCCCCTCTGTCTTGCCTCCTCGCATCTCCCAAGTTTATTTCCCAAGTGTGCGATAGCTTTCTACTGGATTCCCCTCTGTTTTGCCCTTTCCGATCTCCCAGGGTTCTCCCCCCCCCCCGCGTGCCATTTTCTACTGGATTCCCCTCTTTCTTGCCCCTTCCGCTCTCCCAAGGTTCTTTCTCCCCCCCCCCCCCCCGCACGCCATATCTTTCTGCTGGATTCCTCTCTGTCTTGCCTCCTCGCATCTCCCAAGGTTATTTCCCCAGTGTGCCATAACTTTCTACTGGATTCCCCTCTGTCTTGCCTCCTCGCATCTCCCAAGGTTATTTCCCCAGTGTGCCATAACTTTCTACAGGATTCCCCTCTGTCTTGCCCCCTCCTATCTCCCAAGCTTTGTTTCCCCAGCGTGAGATAACTTTCTACTGGATTCCCCTCTGTCTTGCCTCCTCGCATCTCCCAAGGTTATTTCCCAAGTGTCCGATAGCTTTCTACTGGATTCCCCTCTGTCTTGCCTCCTCGCATCTCACAAGGTTATTTCCCAAGTGTCCGATAGCTTTCTACTGGATTCCCCTCTGTCTTGCCCCCTCCGATCTCCCAAGGTTCTTTCCTCAGCATATGGCATCTTTCTACTGGATTCCCCTCTGCCTTGCCCCTCCGATCTCCCAAAGTTCTCCCCCCCCCCCCGTGCCATATCTTTCTACTGGATTCCCCTCTGCCTTGCCCCTCCGATCTCCCAATGTTCTTCCCCCCCCCCCCCACGTGCCATATCTTTCCACTGGATTCCCCTCTTTCTTGCCCCCTCTTATCTCCCAAGCTTTGTTTCCCCAGTGTGCGATAACTTTCTACTGGATTCCCGTCTATTTTGACCCCCCCCCATCTCCCAAGGTTCTTTCCTCAGCAAATGGCATCTTTCTACAGGATTCCCCTCTGTCTTGCCTCCTCCGATCTCCCAAGGTTCTTTGCCCAGTGAGCCATAACTTTCTACTGGAGTCCCCTCTGTCTTGCCTCATGGCATGTCCCAAGCTTTGTTTCCCCAGTGTGGGATAGCTTTCTACTGGATTTCCCTCTGTCTTGCCCCCCCCCCCATCTCCCAAGGTTCTTTCCTCAGCAAATGGCATCTTTCTACAGGATTCCCCTCTGTCTTGCTTCCTCCGATCTCCCAACGTTCTTTCCCCAGTGAGCTTTCAACTGGACTACCCTCTGTATTGCCCCCTCTTATCTCCCAAACTTTGTTTCCCCAGTGTGGGATAGCTTTCTACTGGATTTCCCTCTGTCTTGCCCCCTCCGATCTCCCAAGGTTCTTTCCCCAGCGTGCGATAGCTTTCTACTGGATTCCCCTCTATCTTGCCCCTCCGATCTCCCAAGGTTCTTTCCCCCCCCCATGCCATTTTCCACTCTTTTCCCATCTCTCTTGCCCCCTCTGATCTCCCAATGTTATCCCAACCCCCCACATGCCATATCTTTCTACTGGATTCCCCTCTGCCTTGCCCCCTCCGATCTCCCGAGGTTCTTTCCTCAGCTTATGGCGTGTTTCTATTGGATTCCCCTCTGTCTTGCCTCCTAGCATCTCCCAAGGTTCTCTCCCCCCTCCCTATGCCATTTTGTACTGGATTCCCATCTATCTTGCCCCCAAGCATCTCCCAAGGTTCTCCCCCCCCCCCATGCCATTTTGTACTGGATTCCCATCTCTCTTGCCCCCTAGCATCTCCCAAGGTTCCCCACCCCCATGCCATTTTGTACTGGATTCCCATCTCTCTTGCCCCCTCTGATCTCTCAAGGTTCTCCCAACCCCTCACGTGCCACATCTTTCTACTGAATTCCACTCTGTCTTGCCTCCTGGCATGTCCCAAGCTTTGTTTCCCCAGTGTGGGATAGCTTTCTACTGGATTTCCCTTTGTCTTGCCCCTTCAGATCACCCAAGGTTCTTTCCCCCCCAACTGCTTGCCATTTTCTACTGTATGCCATAACTTTCTACAGGATTCCCCTCTGTCTTGCCTCCTCGCATCTCCCAAGGTTATTTCCCAAGTGTGCGATAGCTTTCTACTGGATTCCCCTCTGTTTTGCCCTTTCCGATCTCCCAGGGTTCTTCCCCCCCCCCCCCCGCGTGCCATTTTCTACTGGATTCCCCTCTTTCTTGCCCCTTCCGCTCTCCCAAGGTTCTTTCTCCCCCCCCCCCCCCATGCCATATCTTTCTGCTGGATTCCTCTCTGTCTTGCCTCCTCGCATCTCCCAAGGTTATTTCCCCAGTGTGCCATAACTTTCTACAGGATTCCCCTCTGTCTTGCCCCTTCCTATCTCCCAAGCTTTGTTTCCCCAGTGTGCGATAACTTTCTACTGGATTCCCCTCTGTCTTGCCTCCTCGCATCTCCCAATGTTCTCCCAACCCCCCACATGCCATATCTTTCTACTGGATTCCCCTCTGCCTTGCCCCCTCCGATCTCCCGAGGTTCTTTCCTCAGCTTATGGCATGTTTCTATTGGATTCCCCTCTGTCTTGCCTCCTAGCATCTCCCAAGGTTCTCCCCCCCCTCCCTATGCCATTTTGTACTGGATTCCCATCTGTCTTGCCCCCAAGCATCTCCCAAGGTTCTCCCCCCCCTATGCCATTTTGTACTGGATTCCCATCTCTCTTGCCCCCTAGCATCTCCCAAGGTTCCCCCCCCCCATGCCATTTTGTACTGGATTCCCATCTCTCTTGCCCCCTCTGATCTCTCAAGGTTCTCCCAACCCCTCACGTGCCACATCTTTCTACTGAATTCCACTCTGTCTTGCCTCCTGGCATGTCCCAAGCTTTCTTTCCCCAGTGTGGGATAGCTTTCTACTGGATTTCCCTCTGTCTTGCCCCTTCAGATCACCCAAGGTTCTTTCCCCCCCAACTGCTTGCCATTTTCTACTGTATGCCATAACTTTATACAGGATTCCCCTCTGTCTTGCCCCCTCCGATCTCCCAAGGTTCTCCCCCCCCCCCCGTGCCAAATCTTTCTACTGGATTCCCCTCTGTCTTGCCTCCTCGCATCTCCCAAGGTTATTTCCCCAGTGTGCGATAGCTTTCTACTGGATTCCCCTCTGTTTTGCTCTTTCCGATCTCCCAGGGTTCTTCCCCCCTCCCCGCGTGCCATTTTCTACTGGATTCCCCTCTTTCTTGCCCCTTCCGCTCTCCCAAGGTTCTTTCTCCCCCCCCCCCCCGCATGCCATATCTTTCTGCTGGATTCCTCTCTGTCTTGCCTCCTCGCATCTCCCAAGGTTATTTCCCCAGTGTGCCATAACTTTCTACTGGATTCCCCTCTGTCTTGCCTCCTCGCATCTCCCAAGGTTATTTCCCAAGTGTCCGATAGCTTTCTACTGGATTCCCCTCTGTCTTGCCTCCTCGCATCTCCCAAGGTTATTTCCCAAGTGTCCGATAGCTTTCTACTGGATTCCCCTCTGTCTTGCCCCCTCCGATCTCCCAAGGTTCGTTCCTCAGCATATGGCATCTTTCTACTGGATTCCCCTCTGCCTTGCCCCTCCGATCTCCCAAAGTTCTCCCCCCCCCCCGTGCCATATCTTTCTACTGGATTCCCCTCTGCCTTGCCCCTCCGATCTCCCAAGGTTCTTCCCCCCCCACCACGTGCCATATCTTTCCACTGGATTCCCCTCTTTCTTGCCCCCTCTTATCTCCCAAGCTTTGTTTCCCCAGCATGCGATAACTTTCTACTGGATTCCCCTCTGTCTTGCCTCCTCGCATCTCCCAAGGTTATTTCCCAAGTGTCCGATAGCTTTCTACTGGATTCCCGTCTATCTTGCCCCCCCCCCATCTCCCAAGGTTCTTTCCTCAGCAAATGGCATCTTTCTACAGGATTCCCCTCTGTCTTGCCTCCTCCGATCTCCCAAGGTTCTTTGCCCAGTGAGCCATAACTTTCTACTGGAGTCCCCTCTGTCTTGCCTCATGGCATGTCCCAAGCTTTGTTTCCCCAGTGTGGGATAGCTTTCTTCTGGATTTCCCTCTGTCTTGCCCCCTCCGATCTCCCAAGGTTCTTTCCCCAGCGTGCGATAGCTTTCTACTGGATTCCCCTCTATCTTGCCCCTACGATCTCCCAAGGTTCTTTCCCCCCCCCCATGCCATTTTCCACTCTTTTCCCATCTCTCTTGCCCCCTCTGATCTCCCAATGTTCTCCCAACCCCCCACATGCCATATCTTTCTACTGGATTCCCCTCTGACTTGCCCCCTCCGATCTCCCGAGGTTCTTTCCTCAGCTTATGGCATGTTTGTATTGGATTCCCCTCTGTCTTGCCTCCTAGCATCTCCCAAGGTTCTCTCCCCCCCCCCCCCATGCCATTTTGTACTGGGTTCCCATCTATCTTGCCCCCAAGCATCTCCCAAGGTTCTCCCCCCCCCATGCCATTTTGTACTGGATTCCCATCTCTCTTGCCCCCTAGCATCTCCCAAGGTTCCCCCCCCCCCATGCCATTTTGTACTGGATTCCCATCTCTCTTGCCCCCTCTGATCTCTCAAGGTTCTCCCAACCCCTCACGTGCCACATCTTTCTACTGAATTCCACTCTGTCTTGCCTCCTGGCATGTCCCAAGCTTTGTTTCCCCAGTGTGGGATAGCTTTCTACTGGATTTCCCTCTGTCTTGCCCCTTCAGATCACCCAAGGTTCTTTCCCCCCCAATTGTTTGCCATTTTCTACTGTATGCCAAATCTTTCTACTGGATTCCCCTCTGTCTTGCCTCCTCGCATCTCCCAAGGTTATTTCCCAAGTGTGCAATAGCTTTCTACTGGATTCCCCTCTGTTTTGCCCTTTCCGATCTCCCAGGGTTCTTCCCCCCCCCCCCGCGTGCCATTTTCTACAGGATTCCCCTCTGTCTTGCCACCTCCGATCTCCCAAGGTTCCCCCCCCCCCCCGCATGCCATATCTTTCTGCTGGATTCCTCTCTGTCTTGCCTCCTCGCATCTCCCAAGGTTATTTCCCCAGTGTGCCATAACTTTCTACTGGATTCCCCTCTGTCTTGCCTCCTCGCATCTCCCAAGGTTATTTCCCCAGTGTGCCATAACTTTCTACAGGATTCCCCTCTGTCTTGCCCCCTCCTATCTCCCAAGGTTCTTTGCCCAGTGAGCCATAACTTTCTACTGGAGACCCCTCTGTCTTGCCTCATGGCATGTCCCAAGCTTTGTTTCCCCAGTGTGGGATAGCTTTCTTCTGGATTTCCCTCTGTCTTGCCCCCCCCCCCCCCCATCTCCCAAGGTTCTTTCCTCAGCAAATGGCATCTTTCTACAGGATTCCCCTCTGTCTTGCCTCCTCCGATCTCCCAACGTTCTTTCCCCAGTGAGCCGTAACTTTCCACTGGACTCCCCTCTGTATTGCCCCCTCTTATCTCCCAAACTTTGTTTCCCCAGCGTGCGATAGCTTTCTACTGGATTTCCCTCCGTCTTGCCCACTCTGATCTCCCAAGGTTCTCTCAACCCCCCACATGCCATATCTTTCTACTGGATTCCCCTCTGTCTTGCCCCCTCCGATCTCCCGAGGTTCTTTCCTCAGCTTATGGCATGTTTCTATTGGATTCCCCTCTGTCTTGCCTCCTAGCATCTCCCAAGGTTCTCCCCCCCCCATGCCATTTTGTACTGGATTCCCATCTATCTTGCCCCCAAGCATCTCCCAAGGTTCTCCCCCCCCCCCTATGCCATTTTGTACTGGATTCCCATCTCTCTTGCCCCCTAGCATCTCCCAAGGTTCCCCCCCCCCACATGCCATTTTGTACTGGATTCCCATCTCTCTTGCCCCCTCTGATCTCTCAAGGTTCTCCCAACCCCTCACGTGCCACATCTTTCTACTGAATTCCCCTCTGTCTTGCCTCCTGGCATGTCCCAAGCTTTGTTTCCCCAGTGTGGGATAGCTTTCTACTGGATTTCCCTCTGTCTTGCCCCTTCAGATCACCCAAGGTTCTTTCCCCCCCCAACTGCTTCCCATTTTCTACTGTATTTCCCTCTGTCTTGCCCCCTCCGATCTCCCAAGGTTATTTCCCCAGTGAGCCATAACTTTCTACTGGACTCCCCTCTGTATTGCCTCCTCGCATCTCCCAAGGTTATTTCCCCAGTTTGCCATAACTTTCTACTGGATTTCCCTCTGTCTTGCCTACTCCGATCTCCCAAGGTTTTTTCCCCAGTGAGCCATAACTTTCTACTGGACTCCCCTCTGTATTGCCCCCTCCGATCTCCCAAGGTTCTTCTCCCCCCCCCCCCCCTGTGCCATATCTTTCTACTGGATTCCCCTCTGTCTTGCCCCCTCTGATCTCCCGAGGTTCTTTCCTCAGCTTATGGCATGTTTCTATTGGATTCCCCTCCGTCTTGCCTCCTAGCATCTCCCAAGGTTCTCCCCCACCCCCTATGCCATTTTGTACTGGATTCCCATCTCTCTTGCCCCCTCTGATCTCCCAAGGTTATCCCCCCCCCACCGCGTGCCATATCTTTCTACTGGAATTCCCCTCTGTCTTGCCCCTCCGATCTCCCAAGGTTCTACCCCCCCCCCCCGTGCCATTTTCTACTGGATTCCCCTCTGTCTTGTCCCCTCTTATCTGCCAAGCTTTATTCCCCCCCCCCCATGCCATTTTCTACTGGATTCCCATCTCTCTTGCCCCCTCTTATCTCCCAAGCTTTGTTTCCCCAGTGTGCGATAGCTTTCTACTGGATTTCCCTCTGTCTTGCCCCTTCAGATCTCCCAAGGTTCTTTCCCCCTTAACTGCTTGCCATTTTCTACTCTATTTCCGTCTGTCTTGCCCCCTCCGCTCTCCCAAGGTTCTTTCTCCCCCTCACCCCCGCATGCCATATCTTTCTGCTGGATTCCCCTCTGTCTTGCCTCCTTGCATCTCCCAAGGTTCTTTCCCCAGCATGCGATAGCTTTCTACTGGGTTTCCATCTGTCTTTCCCCTCCGATCTCCCAAGGTTCTTTCCCCCCCACCCATGCCATTTTCTACTAGTTTCCCATCTCTCTTTCCCCCTCTGATCTCCCAATGTTCTCCCAACCCCCCACATGCCATATCTTTCTACTGTATTCCCCTCTGCCTTGCCCCCTCCGATCTCCCGAGGTTCTTTCCTCAGCTTATGGCATGTTTCTATTGGATTCCCCTCTGTCTTGCCTCCTAGCATCTCCCAAGGTTCTCCCCCCCCCCAATGCCATTTTGTACTGGATTCCCATGTCTCTTGCCCTCTCTGATCTCCCAAGGTTATCCCCCCCCACCGCGTGCCCTATCTTTCTACTGGATTCCCCTATGTCTTGCCCCCTCTGATCTCCCAAGGTTCTCCCAACCCCTATGCCATTTTGTACTGGATTCCCCTCTGTCTTGCCTCCTCCGATCTCCCAAGGTTTTTTCCCCAGTGAGCCATAACTTTCTACTGGACTCCCCTCTGTATTGCCCCCTCCGATCTCCCAAGGTTCTCCCCCCCCCCGTGCCATATCTTTCTACTGGATTCCCCTCTGTCTTGCCCCCTCTGATCTCCCGAGGTTCTTTCCTCAGCTTATGGCATGTTTCTATTGGATTCCCCTCCGTCTTGCCTCCTAGCATCTCCCAAGGTTCTCCCCCACCCCCTATACCATTTTGTACTGGATTCCCATCTCTCTTGCCCCCTCTGATCTCCCAAGGTTATCCCCCCCCCCCCCCCGCGTGCCATATCCTTCTACTGGATTCCCTTCTGTCTTGCCCCTCCGATCTCCCAAGGTTCTTTTCTCAGCGTATGGCAACTTTCTACTGGAGTCCCCTCTGTCTTGCCCCCTCCAATCTCCCAAGGTTCTTTCCTTAGCTTATGGCATGTTTCTATTGGATTCCCATCTATCTTGCCCCCACTTATCTCCCAAGGTTATTTCCCCAGTGAGCCATATCTTTCTATTGGATTCCCCTCTGTTTTGCCCCCTCAGATCTCCCAAGGTTCTTTCCCCAGCGTGTGATAGCTTTCTACTGGATTCCCCTCTGTCTTGCCCCCTCCGGTCTCCCAAGGTTGTTATCTCAGCGTGTGGCAACTTTCTACTAGATTCCCCTCTGTCTTGCCCCCTCCAATCTCCCAAGGTTCTTTCCTCAGCTTATGGCATGTTTCTATTGGATTCCCATCTCTCTTGCCCTCTCTTATCTCCCAAGGTTATTTCCCCAGCGTGCGATAGCTTTCTACTGGATTCCCCTCTGTCTTGCCCCCTCCGATCTCCCAAGGTTCTTTCCTCAGCTTAGGCATGTTTCTATTGGATTCCCCTCTGTCTTGCCTCCTAGCATCTCCCAAGGTTCTCCTCCCCCCCATGCCATTTTGTACTGGATTCCCATCTCTCTTGCCCCCTCAGATCTCCCAAGGTTCTTTCCCAAGCGTGCGATAGCTTTCTACTGGATTCCCCTCTGTCTTGCCCCCTCCGGTCTCCCAAGGTTCTTTTCTCAGCGTGTGGCAACTTTCTACTGGATTCCCCTCTGTCTTGCCCCCTCCAATCTCCCAAGGTTCTTTCCTCAGCTTATGGCATGTTTCTATTGGATTCCCCTCTGTCTTGCCCCCTCCGATCTCCCAAGGTTCTTTCCTCAGCTTAGGCATGTTTCTATTGGATTCCCCTCTGTCTTGCCTCCTAGCATCTCCCAAGGTTCTCCCCCCCCCATGCCATTTTGTACTGGATTCCCATCTCTCTTGCCCCCTCTGATCTCCCAAGGTTATCCCCCCCCCCACCGCGTGCCATATCTTTCTACTGGATTCCCCTCTGTCTTGCCCCTCCGATCTCCCAAGGTTATCCCCCCCCCCACCGCGTGCCATATCTTTCTACTGGATTCCCCTCTGTCTTGCCCCTCCGATCTCCCAAGGTTCTCCCCCCCCCCCCGCGTGCGATTTTCTATTGGATTCCCATCTCTCTTGCCCCCTCTTATCTCGCAAGCTTTGTTTCCCCAGTGTGCGATAGCTTTCTACTGGGTTTCCATCTGTCTTTCCCCTCCGATCTCCCAAGGTTCTTTCCCCCCCCCCCATGCCATTTTCTACTGGTTTCCCATCTCTCTTGCCCCCTCTGATCTCCCAATGTTCTCCCAACCCCCCACATGCCATATCTTTCTACTGGATTCCCCTCTGCCTTGCCCCCTCTGATCTCTCAAGGTTCTCCCAACCCCTCATGTGCTATATCTTTCTACTGAATTCCCCTCTGTCTTGCCTCCTGGCATGTCCCAAGCTTTGTTTCCCCAGTGTGGGATAGCTTTCTACTGGATTTCTCTCTGTCTTGCCCCTTCAGATCACCCAAGGTTCTTTCCCCCCCAACTGCTTGCCATTTTCTACTGTATTTCCCTCTGTCTTGCCCCCTCCGATCTCCCAAGGTTCTCCCCCCCCCCCCGCGTGCCATATCTTTCTACTGGATTCCCTCTGTCTTGCCTCCTCGCATCTCCCAAGGTTATTTCCCAAGTGTGCGATAGCTTTCTACTGGATTCCCCTCTGTCTTGCCCCTCCGATCTCCCAAGGTTCTCCCCCCCCCCGTGCCATTTTCTACTGGATTCCCCTCTGTCTTGCCTCCTGGCATGTCCCAAGCTTTGTTTCCCCAGTGTGCGATAGCTTTCTACTGGATTTCCCTCTGTCTTGCCCACTCTGATCTCCCAAGGTTCTCTCAACCCCCCACATGACATATCTTTCTACTGGATTCCCCTCTGTCTTGCCCCTCCAATCTCCCAAATTTCTTCCCCCCCCCCCCCAATGCCATTTTCTACTGGATTCCCATCTCTCTTGCCACCTCTTATCTCCCAAGCTTTGTTTCCCCAGTGTGCGATAGCTTTCTACTGGATTCCCATCTGCCTTGCCTCCTCTGATCTCTCAAGGTTCTCCCAACCCTCCACGTGCCATATCTTTCTACTGAATTCCCCTCTGTCTTGCCTCCTGACATGTCCCAAGCTTTGTTTCCCCAGTGTGCGATAGCTTTCTACTGGATTTCCCTCTGTCTTGCCCACTCTGATCTCCCAAGGTTCTCTCAACCCCCCACATGACATATCTTTCTACTGGATTCCCCTCTGTCTTGCCCCCTCCGATCTCCCGAGGTTCTTTCCTCAGCTTATGGCATGTTTCTATTGGATTCCCCTCTGTCTTGCCTCCAAGCATCTCCCAAGGTTCTCCCCCCCCTATGCCATTTTGTACTGGATTCCCATCTCTCTTGCCCCCTCTGATCTCCCAAGGTTATCCCCCCCCACCGCGTGCCCTATCTTTCTACTGGATTCCCCTATGTCTTGCCCCCTCTGATCTCCCAAGGTTCTCCCAACCCCTCACGTGCCATATCTTTCTACTGAATTCCCCTCTGTCTTGCCTCCTGGCATGTCCCAAGCTTTGTTTCCCCAGTGTGGGATAGCTTTCTACTGGATTTCCCTCTGTCTTGCCCCTTCAGATCACCCAAGGTTCTTTCACCCCCAACTGCTTGCCATTTTCTACAGTATTTCCCTCTGTCTTGCCCCCTCCGATCTCCCAAGGTTCTTCCCCCCCCCCCCCGCGTGCCATATCTTTCTACTGGATTCCCCTCTGTCTTGCCTCCTCCGATCTCCCAAGGTTATTTCCCAAGTGTGCGATAGCTTTCTACTGGATTCCCCTCTGTTTTGCCCCCTCCGATCTCCCATGGTTCTTCCCGCCCCCCCCCGCCCCCGCGTGCCATTTTCTACTGGATTCCCCTCTTTCTTGCCCCTTCCGCTCTCCCAAGGTTCTTTCTCCCCGCCCCCCCCCCCCCGCATGCCATATCTTACTGCTGGATTCCTCTCTGTCTTGCCTCCTCGCATCTCCCAAGGTTATTTCCCCAGTGTGCCATAACTTTCTACTGGATTCCCCTCTGTCTTGCCTCCTCCGATCTCCCAAGGTTATTTCCCAAGTGTGGGATAGCTTTCTACAGGATTCCCCTCTTTCTTGCCCTTTCCGCTCTCCCAAGGTTCTTCCCCCCCCCCCATGCCATTTTCTACTGGATTCCCATCTCTCTTGCCCCCTCTTATCTCCCAAGCTTTGTTTCCCCAGTGTGCGATAGCTTTCTACTGGATTTCCCTCTGTCTTGCCCCCTCCGATCTCCCAAGGTTCTTTCCTCAGCATATGGCATCTTTCTACTGGATTCCCCTCTGTCTTGCCCCCTCCGATCTCCCAAGGTTCTTCCCCCCCCCCCCCGTGTCATATCTTTCTAATGGATTCCTCTCTGTCTTGCCCCCTCCGATCTCCCAAGGTTCTTTCCCAAGTGTGCGATAGCTTTCTACTGGATTCCCCTCTGTCTTGCCCCCTCTGATCTCCCAAGGTTATCCCCCCCCCCCGCGTGCCATATCTTTCTACTGGATTCCCTTCTGTCTTGCCCCTCCGATCTCCCAAGGTTCTTTTCTCAGCGTATGGCAACTTTCTACTGGAGTCCCCTCTGTCTTGCCCCCTCCAATCTCCCAAGGTTCTTTCCTTAGCATATGGCATGTTTCTATTGGATTCCCATCTCTCTTGCCCCCACTTATCTCCCAAGGTTATTTCCCCAGTGAGCCATATCTTTCTACTGGATTCCCCTCTGTTTTGCCCCCTCAGATCTCCCAAGGTTCTTTCCCCAGCGTGCGATAGCTTTCTACTGGATTCCCCTCTGTCTTGCCCCCTCCGATCTCCCAAGGTTCTTTCCTCAGCATATGGCATCTTTCTACTGGATTCCCCTCGGTCTTGCCTCCTGGCATGTCCCAAGCTTTGTTTCCCCAGTGTGGGATAGATTTCCCTCTGTCTTGCCCCCTCCGATCTTCCAAGGTTCTTTCCTCAGCGTATATGGCATCTTTCTACTGGATTCCCCTCTGTCTTGCCCCCTCCGATCTCCCAAGGTTCTTTCCCCCCCTCCCCCCGCGTGCCATATCTTTCTACTGGATTCCCCTCTGTCTTGCCTCCTCGCATCTCCCAAGGTTATTTCCCCAGTGTGCCATAACTTTCTACAGGATTCCCCTCATTCTTGCCCCCTCCGATCTCCCAAGGTCCTTTCCCAAGTGTGCGATAGCTTTCTACTTGATTCCCCTCTTTCTTGCCCCGTTCGCTCTCCCAAGGTTCTCTCCCCCCCCCCCCGCCCCGCATGCCATATATTTCTGCTGGATTCCCCTCTGTCTTGCCTCCTCGCATCTCCCAAGCTTCTTTCCTCAGTGAGCCATAACTTTCTCCTGGACTCCCCTCTGTCTTGCCCCCCCCGCCCCCCCCCCACCGATCTCCAAAGGTTCTCCCCCCCCCCCGCGTGCCATATCTTTCTACTGGATTCCCCTCTGTCTTGTCTCCTGGCATCTCCCAAGCTTTGTGTCCCCAGTGTGCGATAGCTTTCTACTGGATTTCCCTCTGTCTTACCCCCTCTGATCTCCCAAGGTTCTTTCCTCAGCATATGGCATCTTTCTACTGGATTCCCCTCTGTCTTGCCTCCTCCGAAATCCCAAGGTTCTTTCCCCAGTGTGCCATAACTTTCTACTGGATTCCACTGTCTTGCCCCCTCCGATCTCCCAAGGTTCTTCCCCCCCCCCCCTACGAGCAATTTTCTACTGGATTCCCGTCTGTCTTGCCCACTCTGATCTCCTAAGGTTCTCTCCCCAGTGAGCCATAACTTTCTACTGGATTCCCATCTCTCTTGCCCCCTCTTATCTCCCAAGCTTTGTTTCCCCAGTGTGCGATAGCTTTCTACTGGATTTCCCTCTGTCTTGCCCCTTCAGATCTCCCAAGGTTCTTTCCCCCCCAACTGCTTGCCATTTTCTACTGGATTCCCCTCTGTCTTGCCCCCTCCGATCTCCCAAGGTTCTTTCCCAAGTGTGCGATAGCTTTCTACTGGATTCCCATCTGTCTTGCCCACTCCGATCTCCTAAGGTTCTCTCCCCAGTGAGCCATAACTTTCTACTGGATTCCCATCTCTCTTGCCCCCTCTTATCTCCCAAGCTTTGTTTCCCCAGTGTGCGATAGCTTTCTACTGGATTTCCCTCTGTCTTGCCCCTTCAGATCTCCCAAGGTTCTTTCCCCCCCAACTGCTTGCCATTTTCTACTGGATTCCCCTCTGTGTTGCCCCCTCCGATCTCCCAAGGTTCTTTCCTCAGCATATGGCATCTTTCTACTGGATTCCCCTCTGTCTTACCCCCTCCGATCTCCCAAGGTTCTTTCCCCCCTCCCCCCCCCCGTGTGCCATATCTTTCTACTGGATTCCCCTCTGTCTTGCCTCCTGGCATCTCCCAAGCTTTGTGTCCCCAGTGTGCTATAGCTTTCTACTGGATTTCCCTTTGTCTTGCCCCCTCCGATCTCCCAAGGTTCTTTCCTCAGCAAATGGCATCTTTCTACTGGATTCCCCTCTGTCTTGCCCCCTCCGATCTCCCAAGGTTCTTTCCTCAGCAAATGGCATCTTTCTACTGGATTCCCCTCTGTCTTGCCCCCTCCGATCTCCCAAGGTTCTTTCCTCAGCAAATGGCATCTTTCTACTGGACTCCCCTCTGTATTGCCCCCTCCGATCTCCCAAGGTTCTCCCCCCCCCCTGCCATTTTCTACTGGGTCCCCCTCTGTCTTGCCCCCTCCTATCTCCCAAGCTTTGTTTCCCCAGCGTGCGATAGCTTTCTACTGGATTTCCCTCTGTCTTGCTCCCTCCGATCTCCCAAGGTTCTCCCCCCCCCCCCCTGCCATATCTTTCTAATGGATTCCCCTCTGTCTTGCCCCCTCCGATCTCCCAAGGTTCTTTCCCAAGTGTGCGATAGCTTTCTACTGGATTCCCCTCTGTCTTGCCCCCTCTGATCTCCCAAGGTTATCCCCCCCCCCCCCGCGTGCCATATCTTTCTACTGGATTCCCTTCTGTCTTGCCCCTCCGATCTCCCAAGGTTCTTTTCTCAGCGTATGGCAACTTTCTACTGGAGTCCCCTCTGTCTTGCCCCCTCCAATCTCCCAAGGTTCTTTCCTTAGCATATGGCATGTTTCTATTGGATTCCCATCTCTCTTGCCCCCACTTATCTCCCAAGGTTATTTCCCCAGTGAGCCATATCTTTCTACTGGATTCCCCTCTGTTTTGCCCCCTCAGATCTCCCAAGGTTCTTTCCCCAGCGTGCGATAGCTTTCTACTGGATTCCCCTCTGTCTTGCCCCCTCCGATCTCCCAAGGTTCTTTCCTCAGCATATGGCATCTTTCTACTGGATTCCCCTCGGTCTTGCCTCCTGGCATGTCCCAAGCTTTGTTTCCCCAGTGTGGGATAGATTTCCCTCTGTCTTGCCCCCTCCGATCTTCCAAGGTTCTTTCCTCAGCGTATATGGCATCTTTCTACTGGATTCCCCTCTGTCTTGCCTCCTCGCATCTCCCAAGGTTATTTCCCCAGTGTGCCATAACTTTCTACAGGATTCCCCTCATTCTTGCCCCCTCCGATCTCCCAAGGTCCTTTCCCAAGTGTGCGATAGCTTTCTACTTGATTCCCCTCTTTCTTGCCCCGTTCGCTCTCCCAAGGTTCTCTCCCCCCCCCCCGCGTGCCATATCTTTCTACTGGATTCCCTTCAGTCTCGCCCCTCCGATCTCCCAAGGTTCTTTCCTCAGCATATGGCATCTTTCTACTGGATTCCCCTCTGCCTTGCCCCTCCGATCTCCAAAGGTTCTCCCACCCACCTCGAAGTGCCATACCTTTCTACTGGATTCCCCTCGGTCTTGCCTCCTGGCATGTCCCAAGCTTTGTTTCCCCAGTGTGGGATAGATTTCCCTCTGTCTTGCCCCCTCCGATCTTCCAAGGTTCTTTCCTCAGCGTATATGGCATCTCTCTAGTGGATTCCCCTCTGTCTTGCTCCCTCAGATCTCCCAAGGTTCTTTCCCCCCCCCCTCCCGCGTGCCATATCTTTCTACTGGATTCCCCTCTGTCTTGCCTCCTCCGAAATCCCAAGGTTCTTTCCCCAGTGTGCCATAACTTTCTACTGGATTCCACTGTCTTGCCCCCTCCGATCTCCCAAGGTTCTTCCCCCCCCCCCCCCGCGAGCAATTTTCTACTGGATTCCCATCTGTCTTGCCCACTCCGATCTCCTAAGGTTCTCTCCCCAGTGAGCCATAACTTTCTACTGGATTCCCATCTCTCTTGCCCCCTCTTATCTCCCAAGCTTTGTTTCCCCAGTGTGCGATAGCTTTCTACTGGATTTCCCTCTGTCTTGCCCCTTCAGATCTCCCAAGGTTCTTTCCCCCCCAACTGCTTGCCATTTTCTACTGGATTCCCCTCTGTCTTGCCCCCTCCGATCTCCCAAGGTTCTTTCCCAAGTGTGCGATAGCTTTCTACTGGATTCCCCTCTGTCTTGCCCCCTCCGATCTCCCAAGGTTCTTTCCTCAGCATATGGCATCTTTCTACTGGATTCCCCTCTGTCTTACCCCCTCCGATCTCCCAAGGTTCTTTCCCCCCTCCCCCCCCCCCCCGTGTGCCATATCTTTCTACTGGATTCCCCTCTGTCTTGCCTCCTGGCATCTCCCAAGCTTTGTGTCCCCAGTGTGCTATAGCTTTCTACTGGATTTCCCTTTGTCTTGCCCCCTCCGATCTCCCAACGTTCTTTCCTCAGCAAATGGCATCTTTCTACTGGATTCCCCTCTGTCTTGCCCCCTCCGATCTCCCAAGGTTCTTTCCTCAGCAAATGGCATCTTTCTACTGGATTCCCCTCTGTCTTGCTCCCTCCGATCTCCCAAGGTTCTTTCCTCAGCAAATGGCATCTTTCTACTGGACTCCCCTCTGTATTGCCCCCTCCGATCTCCCAAGGTTCTCCCCCCCCCCTGCCATTTTCTACTGGGTCCCCCTCTGTCTTGCCCCCTCCTATCTCCCAAGCTTTGTTTCCCCAGCGTGCGATAGCTTTCTACTGGATTTCCCTCTGTCTTGCTCCCTCCGATCTCACGAGGTTCTTTCCTCAGCTTATGGCATTTTTCTACTGGATTCCCCTCTGTCTTGCCTCCTCGCATCTCCCAAGGTTATTTCCCCAGTGTGCCACAACTTTCTACAGGACTCCCCTCTGTATTGCCCCCTCCGATATCCCAAGGTTCTCCCCCCCCTGCCATTTTCTACTGGGTCCCCCTCTGTCTTGCCCCCTCCTATCTCCCAAGCTTTGTTTCCCAAGCGTGCGATAGCTTTCTACTGGATTCCCCTCTGTCTTGCCTCCTGGCATCTCCCAAGCTTTTTGTCCCCAGTGTGCGATATCTTTCTACTGGATTCCCTTCTGTCTTGCCCCCTCCGATGTCCCAAGGTTCTTTCCTCAGCATATGGCATCTTTCTACTGGATTCCCCTCTGTCTTGCCTCCTCCGATCTCCCAAGGTTTTTTCCCCAGTGAGCCATATCTTTCTACTGGATTCCCCTCTGTTTTGCCCCCTCAGATCTCCCAAGGTTCTTTCCCCAGCGTGGGATAGCTTTCTACTGGATTCCCCTCTGTCTTGCCCCTCCGATCTCCCAAGTTTCTTCCCCCCCCCCCATTCCATTTTCAACTGGATTCCCATCTCTCTTGCCCCCTCTTATCTCCCAAGCTTTGTTTCCCCAGTGTGCGACAGCTTTCTACTGGATTTCCCTCTGTCTTGCCCCTCCGATCTCCCAAGTTTCTTCCCCCCCCCCATGCCATTTTCTACTGAATTCCCCTCTGTCTTGAATCCTGGCATCTCCCAAGCTTTTTGTCCCCAGTGAGCCATATCTTTCTACTGGATTCCCCTCTGTCTTGCCCCCTCTTATCTGCCAAGCTTTATTTCCCTAGTGTGGGATAGCTTTCTACTGGATTCCCCTCTGTCTTGCCCCCTCCGATCTCCCAAGGTTCTTTCCCCCCCAACTGCTTGCCATTTTCTACTGGATTCCCATCTCTCTTGCCCCCTCTTATCTCCCAAGCTTTGTTTCCCCAGTGTGCGATAGCTTTCTACTGCATTTCCCTCTGTCTTGCCCCCTCCGCTACCCCAAGGTTCTTTCTCCCCCCCCCCCCCCCGCTTGCCATATCTTTCTGCTGGATTCCCCTCTGTCTTGCCTCCTCGCATCTCCCAAGGTTCTTTCCCCAGCTTGCGATAGCTTTCTACTGGATTCCCTTCTGTCTTGCCCCTCAGATCTCCCAAGGTTCTTTCCCCCCCCCCATGCCATTTTCTACTGGTTTCCCATCTCTCTTGCCCCCTCTGATCTCCCAAGCTTTGTTTCCCCAGTGTGCGATAGCTTTCTACTGGATTTCCCTCTGTCTTGCCCCTTCAGATCTCCCAAGGTTCTTTCCCCCGCAACTGCTTGCCATTTTCTACTGTATTTCCGTCTGTCTTGCCCCCTCCGCTCTCCCTAGGTTCTTTCTCCCCCCCCCCCATGCTATATCTTTCTGCTGGATTCCTCTCTGTCTTGCCCCTCAGATCTCCCAAGGTTCTTCCCCCCCCCATGCCATTTTCTACTGGTTTCCCATCTCTCTTGCCCCCTCTGATCTCCCAATGTTCTCCCAACCCCCCACATGCCATATCTTTCTACTGGATTCCCCTCTTTCTTGCCCCCTCCGATCTCCCGAGGTTCTTTCCTCAGCTTATTCCCCTCTGTCTTGCCTCCTAGCATCTCCCAAGGTTCTCCCCCCCCACCCCGATGCCATTTTGTACTGGATTCCCCTATGTCTTGCCCCCTCTGATCTCCCAAGGTTCTCCCAACCCCTCACGTGCCATATCTTTCTACTGAATTCCCCTCTGTCTTGCCTCCTGGCATGTCCCAAGCTTTGTTTCCCCAGTGTGGGATAGCTTTCTACTGGATTTCCCTCTGTCTTGCCCCCTCCTCTCTCCCTAGGTTCTTTCTCCCCCCCCCCCCCGCATGCCATATCTTTCTGCTGGATTCCCCTCTGTCTTGCCTCCTTGCATCTCCCAAGGTTCTTTCCCCAGCGTGCGATAGCTTTCTACTGGATTCCCTTCTGTCTTGCCCCTCAGATCTCCCAAGGTTCTTTCCCCCCCCCATGCCATTTTCTACTGGTTTCCCATCTCTCTTGCCCCCTCTGATCTCCCAATGTTCTCCCAACCCCCCACATGCCATATCTTTCTACTAGATTCCCCTCTGCCTTGCCCCCTCTGATCTCTCAAGGTTCTCCCAACCCCTCATGTGCCATATCTTTCTACTGGATTCCCCTCTGTCTTGCCCCCTCCGATCTCCCGAGGTTCTTTCCTCAGCTTATGGCATGTTTCTATTGGATTCCCCTCTGTCTTGCCTCCTAGCATCTCCCAAGGTTCTCCCCCCCCATGCCATTTTGTACTGGATTCCCATCTATCTTGCCCCCAAGCATCTCCCAAGGTTCTCCCCCCCCCATGCCATTTTGTACTGGATTCCCATGTCTCTTGCCCCCTCTGATCTCCCAAGGTTATCCCCCCCCCCCATGCCATTTTGAACTGGATTCCCATCTATCTTGCCCCCAAGCATCTCCCAAGGTTCTCCCCCCCCCATGCCATTTTGTACTGGATTCCCATGTCTCTTGCCCCCTCTGATCTCCCAAGGTTATCCCCCCCCCCATGCCATTTTGAACTGGATTCCCATCTCTTTTGCCCCCTCCGATCTCCCAAGGTTATCCCCCCCCCCCGCGTGCCATATCTTTCTACTGGATTCCCCTCTGTCTTGCCCCCTCTTATCTGCCAAGCTTTATTTCCCCAGTGTGCCATAGCTTTCTACTGGATTCCCGTCTGTCTTGACTCCTCTGATCTCTCAAGGTTCTCCCAACCACCCCGCGTGCCATAACTTTCTACTGAATTCCCCTCTGTCTTGCCTCCTGGCATATCCCAAGCTTTGTTTCCCCAGTGTGCGATAGCTTTCTACTGGATTTCCCTCTGTCTTGCCCCTTCAGATCTCCCAAGGTTCTTTCCCCCGCAACTGCTTGCCATTTTCTACTGTATTTCCGTCTGTCTTGCCCCCTCCGCTCTCCCTAGGTTCTTTCTCCCCCCCCCCCCCCCATGCTATATCTTTCTGCTGGATTCCTCTCTGTCTTGCCCCTCAGATCTCCCAAGGTTCTTCCCCCCCCCCCATGCCATTTTCTACTGGTTTCCCATCTCTCTTGCCCCCTCTGATCTCCCAATGTTCTCCCAACCCCCCACATGCCATATCTTTCTACTGGATTCCCCTCTTTCTTGCCCCCTCCGATCTCCCGAGGTTCTTTCCTCAGCTTATGGCATGTTTCTATTGGATTCCCCTCTGTCTTGCCTCCTAGCATCTCCCAAGGTTCTCCCCCCCCACCCCGATGCCATTTTGTACTGGATTCCCATGTCTCTTGCCCCCTCTGATCTCCCAAGGTTACCCCCCCCACCGCGTGCCCTATCTTTCTACTGGATTCCCCTATGTCTTGCCCCCTCTGATCTCCCAAGGTTCTCCCAACCCCTCACGTGCCATATCTTTCTACTGAATTCCCCTCTGTCTTGCCTCCTGGCATGTCCCAAGCTTTGTTTCCCCAGTGTGCGATAGCTTTCTACTGGATTTCCCTCTGTCTTGCCCGTTCAGATCACCCAAGGTTCTTTCCCCCCCAACTGCTTGCCATTTTCTACTGTATTTCCCTCTGTCTTGCCCCCTCCGATCTCCAGAGGTTCTTCCCCCCCCCCACCGCGTGCCATATCTTACTGCTGGATTCCTCTCTGTCTTGCCTCCTCGCATCTCCCAAGGTTATTTCCCCAGTGTGCCATAACTTTCTACTGGATTCCCCTCTGTCTTGCCTCCTCGCATCTCCCAAGGTTATTTCCCCAGTGTGCCATAACTTTCTACAGGATTCCCCTCTTTCTTGCCCCTTCCGCTCTCCCAAGGTTCTTCCCCCCCCCCACATGCCATTTTCTACTGGATTCCCATCTCTCTTGCCCCCTCTTATCTCCCAAGCTTTGTTTCCCCAGTGTGCGATAGCTTTCTACTGGATTCCCCTCTGTCTTGCCCCTCCAATCTCCCAAGGTTCTTTCCCCCGCAACTGCTTGCCATTTTCTACTGTATTTCCGTCTGTCTTGCCCCCTCCGCTCTCCCTAGGTTCTTTCTCCCCCCCCCCCCCCATGCTATATCTTTCTGCTGGATTCCTCTCTGTCTTGCCCCTCAGATCTCCCAAGGTTCTTCCCCCCCCCCATGCCATTTTCTACTGGTTTCCCATCTCTCTTGCCCCCTCTGATCTCCCAATGTTCTCCCAACCCCCCACATGCCATATCTTTCTACTGGATTCCCCTCTTTCTTGCCCCCTCCGATCTCCCGAGGTTCTTTCCTCAGCTTATGGCATGTTTCTATTGGATTCCCCTCTGTCTTGCCTCCTAGCATCTCCCAAGGTTCTCCCCCCCCACCCCGATGCCATTTTGTACTGGATTCCCATGTCTCTTGCCCCCTCTGATCTCCCAAGGTTACCCCCCCCACCGCGTGCCCTATCTTTCTACTGGATTCCCCTATGTCTTGCCCCCTCTGATCTCCCAAGGTTCTCCCAACCCCTCACGTGCCATATCTTTCTACTGAATTCCCCTCTGTCTTGCCTCCTGGCATGTCCCAAGCTTTGTTTCCCCAGTGTGGGATAGCTTTCTACTGGATTTCCCTCTGTCTTTCCCCCTCCTCTCTCCCTAGGTT
The DNA here is from genome assembly GCF_964273705.1 of Natrix helvetica. NCBI lineage: Eukaryota > Metazoa > Chordata > Lepidosauria > Squamata > Natricidae > Natrix > Natrix helvetica. The sequence continues at coordinate 57,867,064 of NC_138555.1, read as the reverse complement.
CTTTCTCTCCCCCCCCCCCCCCCGCATGCCATATCTTTCTGCTGGATTCCCTTCTGTCTTGCCTCCTTGCATCTCCCAAGGTTCTTTCCCCAGCGTGCGATAGCTTTCTACTGGATTCCCTTCTGTCTTGCCCCTCAGATCTCCCAAGGTTCTTTCCCCCCCCCCATGCCATTTTCTACTGGTTTCCCATCTCTCTTGCCCCCTCTGATCTCCCAATGTTCTCCCAACCCCCCACATGCCGTATCTTTCTACTGGATTCCCCTCTGTCTTGCCCCCTCCGATCTCCCGAGGTTCTTTCCTCAGCTTATGGCATGTTTCTATTGGATTCCCCTCTGTCTTGCCTCCTAGCATCTCCCAAGGTTCTCCCCCCCCCCCCCGATGCCATTTTGTACTGGATTCCCATGTCTCTTGCCCCCTCTGATCTCCCAAGGTTACCCCCCCCCTACCGCGTGCCCTATCTTTCTACTGGATTCCCCTATGTCTTGCCCCCTCTGATCTCCCAAGGTTCTCCCAACCCCTCACGTGCCATATCTTTCTACTGAATTCCCCTCTGTCTTGCCTCCTGGCATGTCCCAAGCTTTGTTTCCCCAGTGTGCGATAGCTTTCTACTGGATTTCCCTCTGTCTTGCCCGTTCAGATCACCCAAGGTTCTTTCCCCCCCAACTGCTTGCCATTTTCTACTGTATTTCCCTCTGTCTTGCCCCCTCCGATCTCCAGAGGTTCTTCCCCCCCCCCACCGCGTGCCATATCTTACTGCTGGATTCCTCTCTGTCTTGCCTCCTCGCATCTCCCAAGGTTATTTCCCCAGTGTGCCATAACTTTCTACTGGATTCCCCTCTGTCTTGCCTCCTCGCATCTCCCAAGGTTATTTCCCCAGTGTGCCATAACTTTCTACAGGATTCCCCTCTTTCTTGCCCCTTCCGCTCTCCCAAGGTTCTTCCCCCCCCCCCCACATGCCATTTTCTACTGGATTCCCATCTCTCTTGCCCCCTCTTATCTCCCAAGCTTTGTTTCCCCAGTGTGCGATAGCTTTCTACTGGATTCCCCTCTGTCTTGCCCCTCCAATCTCCCAAGTTTCTTCCCCCCCCCATGCCATTTTCTACTGGATTCCCATCTCTCTTGCCCCCTCTTATCTCCCAAGCTTTGTTTCCCCAGTGTGCGATAGCTTTCTACTGGATTCCCATCTGTCTTGCCTCCTCTGATCTCTCAAGGTTCTCCCAACCCTCCACGTGCCATATCTTTCTACTGAATTCCCCTCTGTCTTGCCTCGTGACATGTCCCAAGCTTTGTTTCCCCAGTGTGCGATAGCTTTCTACTGGATTCCCATCTGTCTTGCCCACTCTGATCTCCCAAGGTTCTCTCAACCCCCCACATGCCATATCTTTCTACTGGATTCCCCTCTGTCTTGCCTCCTCGCATCTACCAAGGTTATTTCCCCAGTGTGCCATAACTTTCTACAGGATTCCCCTCTTTCTTGCCTTTTCCGCTCTCCCAAGGTTCTTCCCCCCCCCCACATGCCATTTTCTACTGGATTCCCATCTCTCTTGCCCCCTCTTATCTCCCAAGCTTTGTTTCCCCAGTGTGCGATAGCTTTCTACTGGATTCCCCTCTGTCTTGCCCCTCCAATCTCCCAAGTTTCTTCCCCCCCCCCATGCCATTTTCTACTGGATTCCCATCTCTCTTGCCCCCTCTTATCTCCCAAGCTTTGTTTCCCCAGTGTGCGATAGCTTTCTACTGGATTCCCATCTGTCTTGCCTCCTCTGATCTCTCAAGGTTCTCCCAACCCTCCACGTGCCATATCTTTCTACTGAATTCCCCTCTGTCTTGCCTCGTGACATGTCCCAAGCTTTGTTTCCCCAGTGTGCGATAGCTTTCTACTGGATTCCCATCTGTCTTGCCCACTCTGATCTCCCAAGGTTCTCTCAACCCCCCACATGCCATATCTTTCTACTGGATTCCCCTCTGTCTTGCCCCCTCCGATCTCCCGAGGTTCTTTCCTCAGCTTATGGCATGTTTCTATTGGATTCCCCTCTGTCTTGCCCCCTCCGATCTCCCAAGGTTCTTTCCTCAGCTTAGGCATGTTTCTATTGGATTCCCCTCTGTCTTGCCTCCAAGCATCTCCCAAGGTTCTCCCCCCCCCCCATGCCATTTTGTACTGGATTCCCATCTCACTTGCCCCCTCTGATCTCCCAAGTTATCCCCCCCCCCCACCGCGTGCCATATCTTTCTACTGGAATTCCCCTCTGTCTTGCCCCTCCGATCTCCCAAGGTTCTACCCCCCCCCCCGTGCCATTTTCTACTGGATTCCCCTCTGTCTTGCCCCCTCTTATCTGCCAAGCTTTATTTCCCCCCCCCATGCCATTTTCTTCTGGATTCCCATCTCTCTTGCCCCCTCTTATCTCCCAAGCTTTGTTTCCCCAGTGTGCGATAGCTTTCTACTGGATTTCCCTCTGTCTTGCCCCTTCAGATCTCCCAAGGTTCTTTCCCCCCCAACTGCTTGCCATTTTCTACTGTATTTCCGTCTGTCTTGCCTCCTCGCATCTCCCTAGGTTCTTTCTCCCCCCCCCCCATGCTATATCTTTCTGCTGGATTCCTCTCTGTCTTGCCCCTCAGATCTCCCAAGGTTCTTCCCCCCCCCATGCCATTTTCTACTGGTTTCCCATCTCTCTTGCCCCCTCTGATCTCCCAATGTTCTCCCAACCCCCCACATGCCATATCTTTCTACTGGATTCCCCTCTTTCTTGCCCCCTCCGATCTCCCGAGGTTCTTTCCTCAGCTTATGGCATGTTTCTATTGGATTCCCCTCTGTCTTGCCTCCTAGCATCTCCCAAGGTTCTCCCCCCCCACCCCGATGCCATTTTGTACTGGATTCCCCTATGTCTTGCCCCCTCTGATCTCCCAAGGTTCTCCCAACCCCTCACGTGCCATATCTTTCTACTGAATTCCCCTCTGTCTTGCCTCCTGGCATGTCCCAAGCTTTGTTTCCCCAGTGTGGGATAGCTTTCTACTGGATTTCCCTCTGTCTTGCCCCCTCCTCTCTCCCTAGGTTCTTTCTCCCCCCCCCCCCCCGCATGCCATATCTTTCTGCTGGATTCCCCTCTGTCTTGCCTCCTTGCATCTCCCAAGGTTCTTTCCCCAGCGTGCGATAGCTTTCTACTGGATTCCCTTCTGTCTTGCCCCTCAGATCTCCCAAGGTTCTTTCCCCCCCCCATGCCATTTTCTACTGGTTTCCCATCTCTCTTGCCCCCTCTGATCTCCCAATGTTCTCCCAACCCCCCACATGCCATATCTTTCTACTGGATTCCCCTCTGCCTTGCCCCCTCTGATCTCTCAAGGTTCTCCCAACCCCTCATGTGCCATATCTTTCTACTGGATTCCCCTCTGTCTTGCCCCCTCCGATCTCCCGAGGTTCTTTCCTCAGCTTATGGCATGTTTCTATTGGATTCCCCTCTGTCTTGCCTCCTAGCATCTCCCAAGGTTCTCCCCCCCCATGCCATTTTGTACTGGATTCCCATCTATCTTGCCCCCAAGCATCTCCCAAGGTTCTCCCCCCCCCCCATGCCATTTTGAACTGGATTCCCATGTCTCTTGCCCCCTCTGATCTCCCAAGGTTATCCCCCCCCCATGCCATTTTGAACTGGATTCCCATCTATCTTGCCCCCAAGCATCTCCCAAGGTTCTCCCCCCCCCCCATGCCATTTTGTACTGGATTCCCATGTCTCTTGCCCCCTCTGATCTCCCAAGGTTATCCCCCCCCCATGCCATTTTGAACTGGATTCCCATCTCTTTTGCCCCCTCCGATCTCCCAAGGTTATCCCCCCCCCCCGCGTGCCATATCTTTCTACTGGATTCCCCTCTGTCTTGCCCCCTCTTATCTGCCAAGCTTTATTTCCCCAGTGTGCCATAGCTTTCTACTGGATTCCCGTCTGTCTTGACTCTTCTGATCTCTCAAGGTTCTCCCAACCACCCCGCGTGCCATAACTTTCTACTGAATTCCCCTCTGTCTTGCCTCCTGGCATATCCCAAGCTTTGTTTCCCCAGTGTGCGATAGCTTTCTACTGGATTTCCCTCTGTCTTGCCCCTTCAGATCTCCCAAGGTTCTTTCCCCCGCAACTGCTTGCCATTTTCTACTGTATTTCCGTCTGTCTTGCCCCCTCCGCTCTCCCTAGGTTCTTTCTCCCCCCCCCCCATGCTATATCTTTCTGCTGGATTCCTCTCTGTCTTGCCCCTCAGATCTCCCAAGGTTCTTCCCCCCCCCCATGCCATTTTCTACTGGTTTCCCATCTCTCTTGCCCCCTCTGATCTCCCAATGTTCTCCCAACCCCCCACATGCCATATCTTTCTACTGGATTCCCCTCTTTCTTGCCCCCTCCGATCTCCCGAGGTTCTTTCCTCAGCTTATGGCATGTTTCTATTGGATTCCCCTCTGTCTTGCCTCCTAGCATCTCCCAAGGTTCTCCCCCCCCACCCCGATGCCATTTTGTACTGGATTCCCATGTCTCTTGCCCCCTCTGATCTCCCAAGGTTACCCCCCCCCACCGCGTGCCCTATCTTTCTACTGGATTCCCCTATGTCTTGCCCCCTCTGATCTCCCAAGGTTCTCCCAACCCCTCACGTGCCATATCTTTCTACTGAATTCCCCTCTGTCTTGCCTCCTGGCATGTCCCAAGCTTTGTTTCCCCAGTGTGGGATAGCTTTCTACTGGATTTCCCTCTGTCTTTCCCCCTCCTCTCTCCCTAGGTTCTTTCTCTCCCCCCCCCCCCCCCGCATGCCATATCTTTCTGCTGGATTCCCCTCTGTCTTGCCTCCTTGCATCTCCCAAGGTTCTTTCCCCAGCGTGCGATAGCTTTCTACTGGATTCCCTTCTGTCTTGCCCCTCAGATCTCCCAAGGTTCTTTCCCCCCCCCCCCCAATGCCATTTTCTACTGGTTTCCCATCTCTCTTGCCCCCTCTGATCTCCCAAGGTTCTCCCAACCCCTCACGTGCCATATCTTTCTACTGAATTCCCCTCTGTCTTGCCTCCTGGCATGTCCCAAGCTTTGTTTCCCCAGTGTGCGATAGCTTTCTACTGGATTTCCCTCTGTCTTGCCCGTTCAGATCACCCAAGGTTCTTTCCCCCCCAACTGCTTGCCATTTTCTACTGTATTTCCCTCTGTCTTGCCCCCTCCGATCTCCAGAGGTTCTTCCCCCCCCCCCCACCGCGTGCCATATCTTACTGCTGGATTCCTCTCTGTCTTGCCTCCTCGCATCTCCCAAGGTTATTTCCCCAGTGTGCCATAACTTTCTACTGGATTCCCCTCTGTCTTGCCTCCTCGCATCTCCCAAGGTTATTTCCCCAGTGTGCCATAACTTTCTACAGGATTCCCCTCTTTCTTGCCCCTTCCGCTCTCCCAAGGTTCTTCCCCCCCCCCCACATACCATTTTCTACTGGATTCCCATCTCTCTTGCCCCCTCTTATCTCCCAAGCTTTGTTTCCCCAGTGTGCGATAGCTTTCTACAGGATTCCCCTCTGTCTTGCCCCTCCAATCTCCCAAGTTTCTTCCCCCCCCCATGCCATTTTCTACTGGATTCCCATCTCTCTTGCCCCCTCTTATCTCCCAAGCTTTGTTTCCCCAGTGTGCGATAGCTTTCTACTGGATTCCCATCTGTCTTGCCTCCTCTGATCTCTCAAGGTTCTCCCAACCCTCCACGTGCCATATCTTTCTACTGAATTCCCCTCTGTCTTGCCTCGTGACATGTCCCAAGCTTTGTTTCCCCAGTGTGCGATAGCTTTCTACTGGATTCCCATCTGTCTTGCCCACTCTGATCTCCCAAGGTTCTCTCAACCCCCCACATGCCATATCTTTCTACTGGATTCCCCTCTGTCTTGCCTCCTCGCATCTACCAAGGTTATTTCCCCAGTGTGCCATAACTTTCTACAGGATTCCCCTCTTTCTTGCCCCTTCCGCTCTCCCAAGGTTCTTCCCCCCCCCCCCACATGCCATTTTCTACTGGTTTCCCATCTCTCTTGCCCCCTCTGATCTCCCAATGTTCTCCCAACCCCCCACATGCCATATCTTTCTACTGGATTCCCCTCTTTCTTGCCCCCTCCGATCTCCCGAGGTTCTTTCCTCAGCTTATGGCATGTTTCTATTGGATTCCCCTCTGTCTTGCCTCCTAGCATCTCCCAAGGTTCTCCCCTCCCACCCCGATGCCATTTTGTACTGGATTCCCCTATGTCTTGCCCCCTCTGATCTCCCAAGGTTCTCCCAACCCCTCACGTGCCATATCTTTCTACTGAATTCCCCTCTGTCTTGCCTCCTGGCATGTCCCAAGCTTTGTTTCCCCAGTGTGGGATAGCTTTCTACTGGATTTCCCTCTGTCTTGCCCCCTCCTCTCTCCCTAGGTTCTTTCTCCCCCCCCCCCCCCCCGCATGCCATATCTTTCTGCTGGATTCCCCTCTGTCTTGCCTCCTTGCATCTCCCAAGGTTCTTTCCCCAGCGTGCGATAGCTTTCTACTGGATTCCCTTCTGTCTTGCCCCTCAGATCTCCCAAGGTTCTTTCCCCCCCCCATGCCATTTTCTACTGGTTTCCCATCTCTCTTGCCCCCTCTGATCTCCCAATGTTCTCCCAACCCCCCACATGCCATATCTTTCTACTGGATTCCCCTCTGCCTTGCCCCCTCTGATCTCTCAAGGTTCTCCCAACCCCTCATGTGCCATATCTTTCTACTGGATTCCCCTCTGTCTTGCCCCCTCCGATCTCCCGAGGTTCTTTCCTCAGCTTATGGCATGTTTCTATTGGATTCCCCTCTGTCTTGCCTCCTAGCATCTCCCAAGGTTCTCCCCCCCCATGCCATTTTGTACTGGATTCCCATCTATCTTGCCCCCAAGCATCTCCCAAGGTTCTCCCCCCCCCCCCATGCCATTTTGTACTGGATTCCCATGTCTCTTGCCCCCTCTGATCTCCCAAGGTTATCCCCCCCCCATGCCATTTTGAACTGGATTCCCATCTATCTTGCCCCCAAGCATCTCCCAAGGTTCTCCCCCCCCCCATGCCATTTTGTACTGGATTCCCATGTCTCTTGCCCCCTCTGATCTCCCAAGGTTATCCCCCCCCCATGCCATTTTGAACTGGATTCCCATCTCTTTTGCCCCCTCCGATCTCCCAAGGTTATCCCCCCCCCCCCCCGCGTGCCATATCTTTCTACTGGATTCCCCTCTGTCTTGCCCCCTCTTATCTGCCAAGCTTTATTTCCCCAGTGTGCCATAGCTTTCTACTGGATTCCCGTCTGTCTTGACTCCTCTGATCTCTCAAGGTTCTCCCAACCACCCCGCGTGCCATAACTTTCTACTGAATTCCCCTCTGTCTTGCCTCCTGGCATATCCCAAGCTTTGTTTCCCCAGTGTGCGATAGCTTTCTACTCGATTTCCCTCTGTCTTGCCCCTTCAGATCTCCCAAGGTTCTTTCCCCCGCAACTGCTTGCCATTTTCTACTGTATTTCCGTCTGTCTTGCCCCCTCCGCTCTCCCTAGGTTCTTTCTCCCCCCCCCCCCCATGCTATATCTTTCTGCTGGATTCCTCTCTGTCTTGCCCCTCAGATCTCCCAAGGTTCTTCCCCCCCCCATGCCATTTTCTACTGGTTTCCCATCTCTCTTGCCCCCTCTGATCTCCCAATGTTCTCCCAACCCCCCACATGCCATATCTTTCTACTGGATTCCCCTCTTTCTTGCCCCCTCCGATCTCCCGAGGTTCTTTCCTCAGCTTATGGCATGTTTCTATTGGATTCCCCTCTGTCTTGCCTCCTAGCATCTCCCAAGGTTCTCCCCCCCCACCCCGATGCCATTTTGTACTGGATTCCCATGTCTCTTGCCCCCTCTGATCTCCCAAGGTTACCCCCCCCACCGCGTGCCCTATCTTTCTACTGGATTCCCCTATGTCTTGCCCCCTCTGATCTCCCAAGGTTCTCCCAACCCCTCACGTGCCATATCTTTCTACTGAATTCCCCTCTGTCTTGCCTCCTGGCATGTCCCAAGCTTTGTTTCCCCAGTGTGGGATAGCTTTCTACTGGATTTCCCTCTGTCTTTCCCCCTCCTCTCTCCCTAGGTTCTTTCTCTCCCCCCCCCCCCCCGCATGCCATATCTTTCTGCTGGATTCCCCTCTGTCTTGCCTCCTTGCATCTCCCAAGGTTCTTTCCCCAGCGTGCGATAGCTTTCTACTGGATTCCCTTCTGTCTTGCCCCTCAGATCTCCCAAGGTTCTTTCCCCCCCCCCCATGCCATTTTCTACTGGTTTCCCATCTCTCTTGCCCCCTCTGATCTCCCAATGTTCTCCCAACCCCCCACATGCCGTATCTTTCTACTGGATTCCCCTCTGTCTTGCCCCCTCCGATCTCCCGAGGTTCTTTCCTCAGCTTATGGCATGTTTCTATTGGATTCCCCTCTGTCTTGCCTCCTAGCATCTCCCAAGGTTCTCTCCCCCCCCCCCATGCCATTTTGTACTGGATTCCCATGTCTCTTGCCCCCTCTGATCTCCCAAGGTTACCCCCCCCCTACCGCGTGCCCTATCTTTCTACTGGATTCCCCTATGTCTTGCCCCCTCTGATCTCCCAAGGTTCTCCCAACCCCTCACGTGCCATATCTTTCTACTGAATTCCCCTCTGCCTTGCCTCCTGGCATGTCCCAAGCTTTGTTTCCCCAGTGTGCGATAGCTTTCTACTGGATTTCCCTCTGTCTTGCCCGTTCAGATCACCCAAGGTTCTTTCCCCCCCAACTGCTTGCCATTTTCTACTGTATTTCCCTCTGTCTTGCCCCCTCCGATCTCCAGAGGTTCTTCCCCCCCCCCCCCACCGCGTGCCATATCTTACTGCTGGATTCCTCTCTGTCTTGCCTCCTCGCATCTCCCAAGGTTATTTCCCCAGTGTGCCATAACTTTCTACTGGATTCCCCTCTGTCTTGCCTCCTCGCATCTCCCAAGGTTATTTCCCCAGTGTGCCATAACTTTCTACAGGATTCCCCTCTTTCTTGCCCCTTCCGCTCTCCCAAGGTTCTTCCCCCCCCCCCACATGCCATTTTCTACTGGATTCCCATCTCTCTTGCCCCCTCTTATCTCCCAAGCTTTGTTTCCCCAGTGTGCGATAGCTTTCTACTGGATTCCCCTCTGTCTTGCCCCTCCAATCTCCCAAGTTTCTTCCCCCCCCCATGCCATTTTCTACTGGATTCCCATCTCTCTTGCCCCCTCTTATCTCCCAAGCTTTGTTTCCCCAGTGTGCGATAGCTTTCTACTGGATTCCCATCTGTCTTGCCTCCTCTGATCTCTCAAGGTTCTCCCAACCCTCCACGTGCCATATCTTTCTACTGAATTCCCCTCTGTCTTGCCTCGTGACATGTCCCAAGCTTTGTTTCCCCAGTGTGCGATAGCTTTCTACTGGATTCCCATCTGTCTTGCCCACTCTGATCTCCCAAGGTTCTCTCAACCCCCCACATGCCATATCTTTCTACTGGATTCCCCTCTGTCTTGCCTCCTCGCATCTACCAAGGTTATTTCCCCAGTGTGCCATAACTTTCTACAGGATTCCCCTCTTTCTTGCCCCTTCCGCTCTCCCAAGGTTCTTCCCCCCCCCCCCCACATGCCATTTTCTACTGGATTCCCATCTCTCTTGCCCCCTCTTATCTCCCAAGCTTTGTTTCCCCAGTGTGCGATAGCTTTCTACTGGATTCCCCTCTGTCTTGCCCCTCCAATCTCCCAAGTTTCTTCCCCCCCCCCATGCCATTTTCTACTGGATTCCCATCTCTCTTGCCCCCTCTTATCTCCCAAGCTTTGTTTCCCCAGTGTGCGATAGCTTTCTACTGGATTCCCATCTGTCTTGCCTCCTCTGATCTCTCAAGGTTCTCCCAACCCTCCACGTGCCATATCTTTCTACTGAATTCCCCTCTGTCTTGCCTCGTGACATATCCCAAGCTTTGTTTCCCCAGTGTGCGATAGCTTTCTACTGGATTCCCATCTGTCTTGCCCACTCTGATCTCCCAAGGTTCTCTCAACCCCCCACATGCCATATCTTTCTACTGGATTCCCCTCTGTCTTGCCCCCTCCGATCTCCCGAGGTTCTTTCCTCAGCTTATGGCATGTTTCTATTGGATTCCCCTCTGTCTTGCCCCCTCCGATCTCCCAAGGTTCTTTCCTCAGCTTAGGCATGTTTCTATTGGATTCCCCTCTGTCTTGCCTCCAAGCATCTCCCAAGGTTCTCCCCCCCCCCCCCCCATGCCATTTTGTACTGGATTCCCATCTCACTTGCCCCCTCTGATCTCCCAAGTTATCCCCCCCCCCACCGCGTGCCATATCTTTCTACTGGAATTCCCCTCTGTCTTGCCCCTCCGATCTCCCAAGGTTCTACCCCCCCCCCCGTGCCATTTTCTACTGGATTCCCCTCTGTCTTGCCCCCTCTTATCTGCCAAGCTTTATTTCCCCCCCCCCCCATGCCATTTTCTTCTGGATTCCCATCTCTCTTGCCCCCTCTTATCTCCCAAGCTTTGTTTCCCCAGTGTGCGATAGCTTTCTACTGGATTTCCCTCTGTCTTGCCCCTTCAGATCTCCCAAGGTTCTTTCCCCCCCAACTGCTTGCCATTTTCTACTGTATTTCCGTCTGTCTTGCCCCCTCCGCTCTCCCGAGGTTCTTTCTGCCCCTCACCCCCGCATGCCATATCTTTCTGCTGGATTCCCGTCTGTCTTGCCTCCTTGCATCTCCCAAGGTTCTTTCCCCAGCGTGCGATAGCTTTCTACTGGATTCCCTTCTGTCTTGCCCCTCCGATCTCCCAAGGTTCTTTTCTCAGCGTGTGGCAACTTTGTACTGGATTCCCCTCTGTCTTGCCTCCTCAGATCTCCCAAGGTTCTTTCCTCAGTGAGCCATAACTTTCTACTGGACTCCCCTCTGTCTTGCCCCCTCTGATCTCCCAAGGTTCTCCCCCCCCCCCATGCCATTTTGAACTGGATTCCCATCTCTCTTGCCCCCTCCGATCTCCTAAGGTTCTCTACCCCCCCCCGTGCCATTTTCTACTGGATTCCCCTCCGTCTTGCCCCCTCTTATCTCCCAAGCTTTGTTTCCCCAGTGTGCGATAGCTTTCTACTGGATTCCCCTCCGTCTTGCCCCCTCCAATCTCCCGAGGCTCTTTCCTCCACTTATGGCATGTTTCTATTGGATTCCCCTCCGTATATTGCCTCCTAGCATCTCCCAAGGTTCTCCCCCCCCCCCATGCCATTTTGTACTGGATTCCCATCTCTCTTGCCCCCTCTGATCTCCCAAGGTTATCCCCCCCCCACCGCGTGCCATATCTTTCTTCCTGACCTGATTCCCCTCTGTCTTGCCCCTCCGATCTCCCAAGGTTCTTCCCCCCCCCCGTGCGATTTTCTACTGGATTCCCCTCTGTCTTACCCCCTCTTATCTGCCAAGCTTTATTCCCCCCCCCCATGCCATTTTCTACTGGATTCCCATCTCTCTTGCCCCCTCTTATCTCCCAAGGTTATTTCCCCAGTGAGCCATATCTTTCTACTGGACTCCCCTCTGTATTGCCCCCTCTTATCTCCCAAGCTTTGTTTCCCCAGTGTGGGATAGCTTTCTACTAGATTCCCCTCTGTCTTGCCCCCTCCGATCTCCTAAGGTTCTCTACCCCCCCCCCCCCCCGTGCCATTTTCTACTGGATTCCCCTCTGTCTTGCCCCCTCTGATCTCTCAAGGTTCTCCCCCCCCCCTATGCCATTTTGAACTGGATTCCCATCTCTCTTGCCCCCTCTGATCTACCAAGGTTATCCCCCCCCCCCGCGTGCCATATCTTTCTACGGGATTCCCCTCTGTCTTACCCCCTCTTATCTGCCAAGCTTTATTTCCCCAGTGTGCAATAGCTTTCTACTGGATTTCCCTCTGTCTTGCCCCCTCCGATCTCCTAAGGTTCTCTACCCCCCCCCCCGTGCCATTTTCTACTGGATTCCCCTCTGTCTTGCCCCCTCTTATCTCCCAAGCTTTGTTTCCCCAGTGTGCGATATCTTTCTACTGGATTCCCCTCTGCCTTGCCCCCTCCAATCTCCCGAGGCTCTTTCCTCAGTTTATGGCATGTTTCTATTGGATTCCCCTCTGTATATTGCCTCCTAGCATCTCCCAAGGTTCTCCCCCCCCCTATGCCATTTTGTACTGGATTCCCATCTCTCTTGCCCCCTCTGATCTCCCAAGCTTTGTTTCCCCTGTGTGCTTTAGCGTGCCATATCTTTCTTCTGGATTCCCCTCTGTCTTGCCCCTCCGATCTCCCAAGGTTCTTCCCCCCCCCCCCCGCGTGCGATTTTCTACTGGATTCCCCTCTGTCTTACCCCCTCTTATCTGCCAAGCTTTATTTCCCCCCCCCCCATGCCATTTTCTACTGGATTCCCATCTCTCTTGCCCCCTCTTATCTCCCAAGGGTATTTCCCCAGTGAGCCATATCTTTCTACTGGATTCCCCTCTGTCTTGCCCCTCCGATCTCCCAAGTTTCTTTCCCCCCCATGCCATTTTCTACTGGATTCCCATCTCTCTTGCCCCCTCTTATCTCCCAAGCTTTGTTTCCCCTGTGTGCGATAGCTTTCTACTGGATTTCCTTCTGTCTTTCCCCCTCCGATCTCCCGAGGTTCTTTCCTCAGCGTATGTCATCTTTCTAGTGGATTCCCCTCTTTCTTGCCTCCTCCGATCTCCCAAGGTTCTTTCCCCAGCGTGCATAAGCTTTCTACTGGATTCCCCTCTGTCTTGCCCCCTCTGATCTCCCAAGGTTCTCCCCACCCCTATGCCATTTTGAACTGGATTCCCATCTCTCTTGCCCCCTCTGATCTCCCAAGGTTATTCCCCCCCCCCCCCCGCGTGCCATATCTTTCTACTGGATTCCCCTCTGTCTTGCCCCTCCGATCTCCCAAGGTTCTTTTCTCAGCGTGTGGCAACTTTCTACTGGATTCCCCTCTGTCTTGCCTCCTCCGATCTCCCAAGGTTCTTTCCTCAGTGAGCCATAACCTTCTACTGGACTCCCGTCTGTCTTGCCTCCTCTGATCTCTCAAGGTTCTCCCAACCGCTCACATGCCATATCTTTCTACTGAATTCCCCTTTGTCTTGCCTCCTGGCATGTCCCAAGCTTTGTTTCCCCAGTGTGGGATAGCTTTCTACTGGATTTCCCTCTGTCTTGCCCCCTCTGATCTCCCAAGGTTCTTTCCCCCCCCAACTGCTTGCCATTTTCTATTGTATTTCCCTCTGTCTTGCCCCTCCCATCTCCCAAGGTTCTCCCCCCCCCCACGCATTCCATATCTTTCTACTGGTTTCCTATCTCTCTTGCCCCCTCTTATCTGCCAAGCTTTATTTCCCCAGTGTGCGATAGCTTTCTACTGGATTTCCCTCTGTCCTGCCCCCTCCGATCTCCCAAAGTTCTTTCCCCAGTGTGCGATAGCTTTCTTCTGGATTTCCCTCTGTCTTGCCCCCTCTGATCTCCCAAGGTTCTCCCCCCCCTGCCATTTTCTACTGGACTCCCCTCTGTCTTGCCTCCTCACATCTCCCAAGGTTATTTCCCCAGTGTGCCACAACTTTCTACAGGATTCCCCTCTGTCTTGCCCGCCCTTATCTCCCAAGCTTTGTTTCCCCAGCGTGCCACAACTTTCTAATGGATTTCCCTCTGCCTTGCCCCTCCGATCTCCCAAAGTTCTTCCCCCCCCCCCCCGCGTGACATATCTTTCTACTGGATTCCCCTGTGTCTTGCCCCCTCCGATCTCCTAAGGTTCTCCCCCCCACCAAGTGCCATACCTTTCTACTGGATTCCCCTCTCTCTTGGCTCTCCCAAGGTTCTTTCTCACCCCCCCCCCGCATGCCATATATTTCTGCTGGATTCCCCTCTGTCTTGCCCCCCCCCCGCCCCCGATCTCCCAAGGTTCATTCCCCAGCGTGCGATAGCTTTCTACTGGATTCCCCTCTGTGTTGCCCCCTCAGATCTCCCAAGGTTCTTTGCTCAGTATATGGCATCTTTCTACTGGATTCCCTACTGCCTTGCCCCTCCGATCTCCCAAGGTTCTCCCCCCCCCCCCCGCGTGCCATTTTCTACTGGATTCCCCTCTGTCTTGCCCCTTCTTATCTCCCAAGCTTTATTTCCCCAGTGTGCTATAACTATCTACTGGATTTCCCTCTGTCTTGCCCCCTCCGATCTCCCAAGGTTCTTTCCTCAGCATATGGCATCTTTCTACTGGATTCCCCTCTGTCTCCCCTCCTCTGAAATCCCAAGGTTCTTTCCCCAGTGTGCCATAACTTTCTACTGGATTCCACTGTCTTGCCCCCTCCGATCTCCCAAGGTTCTCCCCCCCCCCCGCGTGCCATTTTCTACTGGATTCCCCTCTGTCTTGCCCACTCCGATCTCCTAAGGTTCTCTCCCCAGTGAGCCATAACTTTCTACTGGATTCCCATCTCTCTTGCCCCCTCTTATCTCCCAAGCTTTGTTTCCCCAGTGTGCGATAGCTTTCTACTGGATTTCCCTCTGTCTTGCCCCTTCAGATCTCCCAAGGTTCTTTCCTCAGCATATGGTATCTTTCTACTGGATTCCCCTCTGTCTTGCCTCCTCCGATCTCCCAAGGTTCTTTCCCCCCCCCCCCCCATGCCATATATTTCTGCTGGATTCCCCTCTGTCTTGCCTCCTCGCATCTCCCAAGGTTCTTTCCCCAGTGAGCCATAACTTTCTACTGGATTACACTGTCTTGCCCCCTCCGATCTCCCAAGGTTCTTTCCCCCCCCCATGCCATATATTTCTGCTGGATTCCCCTCTGTCTTGCCTCCTCGCATCTCCCAAGGTTCTTTCCTCAGTGAGCCATAACTTTCTCCTGGACTCCCATCTCTCTTGCCCCTTCAGATCTCCCAAGGTTCTTTCCTCAGCATATGGCATCTTTCTACTGGATTTCCCTCTGTCTTGCCCCTTCAGATCTCCCAAGGTTCTTTCCTCAGTGAGCCATAACTTTCTACTGGATTCCCCTCTGTCTTGCCCCCTCCGATCTCCCAAGGTTCTTTCCCCCCCCCCCCCATGCCATATATTTCTGCTGGATTCCCCTCTGTCTTGCCTCCTCGCATCTCCCAAGGTTCTTTCCCCAGTGAGCCATAACTTTCTACTGGATTACACTGTCTTGCCCCCTCCGATCTCCCAAGGTTCTTTCCCCCCCCCCCCCATGCCATATATTTCTGCTGGATTCCCCTCTGTCTTGCCTCCTCGCATCTCCCAAGGTTCTTTCCTCAGTGAGCCATAACTTTCTCCTGGACTCCCCTCTGTCTTGCCCCCCCCCCCGCCCCCGATCTCCCAAGGTTCATTGTTGCAGATCTTCTGATTTATGTGGATTAATTGATTTATTTGGTGCCATAAAGTCTAACACTTCTAAGTGTAAGGTAAACAAGGGCATTGAGGAATTTCTCGAAGATAACATTTTTATTTATGGCCCCCATAAAAAGGGGCTCATAGATAAACATTCCATTCCTTACTGTCAAGGTGATATCTCTGACTGTCTAATCAATGATATATGTACATGTGAAGTTTTCCATACATGAAACTGTATCTTTTCATTACATAGTTTTTTTGTTTATGAATGTGTATCCACCCACCCTATTGAAACCAATAAAAGAGAGCCACGGAGTCAGATCTGCGCTCTCATCTCGAGAAAGCAGCCTCTGCCTCTTTCATGATTCGGCCCCCATGAGAAGCCCACCGGACATTCGCAACTGGTGACCCCGACGTGATAGTTCCGAGACTATACGTGATGGCTTAGGCTGTACGTTTCTTGAACTTCCTTTGCTCACTGCCTGGAAGAGGCTATGCATACATCCCGTCTGAAGCAAGACTAAGGATCCCCTCGTGAGTATAAGAAAGAAGGTTAACCAAGAAGCAGGTGCGACCTGCAAAAACTTGGTAAACCAATCAAGGTTTAAATTATTATTCTAAAAAGAATAATGGAAAAAATTTACAAAAACCAAGCAAATTTAATTTGGCCTTTTTATATTTGGAAATCCGGAAAAGGGCTCTGTAAAAATGTCTATGTGGAAAAGATTGGGCATTTACTTCCACAAGACACAAAGAACCCCTGCAAAAGTGTTATTTTAAAAATTCTTTCTCTAAAATCATCTTCGATTGGTCTCTTAACTCCTCACGGAGATGTTAATTTTTCTGCTTCTCCACTGTTAGAGGAACAATTAGCAACAGAGGAGGGGAATAAATATATGTTTTCTGTCTCTCCACCTAAATTGATTCCACAAGATCATGAAGTAATTAGTTTAAAGGATTGCTTTTTTCTATCTTCCCTTTCCCTGCTTGTAAGAAAAGTTTAACTCTGTAAGTCTGCTTCTTACCTCCCCACACCTCCCCCTCTTCGGGATGTCTGCTGCCTTCCTCCTCCCCCCCCACTTTCTTTTCTTTAGAAGGAGTTTGTCCTGTCCCCCACCTCCCCCCCCCTTTTTTTCTTTTTTTGGAAGAGCCTGTGTGGTTTAACAAATTGCAGGACAACAACAGAGATAATTTTGAGGCTCGAATGAAGCTTTTGATGAAATTAGCAAAGGGAAATGTTACGTTTGAATGCCGGAGGGCATTTCTTGGACTTGGGAACGATCTTGATATGGTAGATATGATTATATATTTACTTAGTTTTTTTAAAATTTAGATTTATGTTGTAGAATTGAATTTTTTGTATAAGTGCTATTCATTGGCTTTGGTAAATCATTGTATGGATGGTATTTTACTTGGAGCCCCAAAGATATAACCTAATTGGCTTTTAAAAATAAAAAATGATTTTTTTACTGGAAGGAGTAGGGGAGACATGATGGCATTGTTCCAATGTCTCAGGGATTGCCACGGAGAGTCAGGCTGGTTAAGGAGAGAGATGGCTTGGAGCTGGGGAAAAATTTCCTAACAGTTAGAGCAGTTGGTCAGTGGAACGGCTTGCCTCCAGGGGTTGTGAATGCCCCAACACTGAAGGTTTTTGAGAGGATGTTGAATGGTTATTTGTCTGAGATGGTATAGGTTTCCTGCCTAGGCAGGGGGTTGGATTGGAGGACCTCTAGGGTCCCTTCCAACTCTGTTATTGTATTGTATTGTATTGTATTGTATGAATTGCAGATTGTTCCAGTAAAGCATAACTGCATGAAATGTTACAATTCTTTTTGCTCCAAATTTTTCTTTGTTTAAATGCACACGGAGGTATTTTGCTAATTAATTTATGGCAGCTATTGGGGAACCTTTGTTTGGGTTCTTCCGTTTGCGTCTGCCAGTTTATTTAAAGTTCTTTATTTGATTTATTTTTTTCTCCTTTTCGTGCCCTTGCCACAGTTGAAAAGATTAATGAGATTTTGAGCATTCCATTTGTGGATTGCTAACTTGTCAGCTAATTCTTTTGATGTTTTTTAAGACAAAAAGACTCCGTTTTAAAATGTTTTGCCATTATTTTTTTGGGGGGGGGTTTGTTGTAGAAATTGGACTGATTTAATTAATATTATTTTTCCTATTCCAAAATCTGATTTTTAATTTTGTTTTCAGAATAACTTCTTTCTTCAGTGTCCTTTCACTGACTATGTGGTCTGTATTTTTTCTCATTTGCCTGAAGGTCTTTGGCTTGCGTGTTTAATAATTTTTCTTTTCCTACCTTGCAATATTGTTGTTCTTGCAACACTAAAAATAGTCTGTTGCTATTTTAACTTTTCACATCTTTTTTTAACAAGCTTTTTAACTACATTTCTGACTTTTATTATGTGTGTCAATTTATTTTTGATTTTCTAGGTATTTTTTTAAACTATGTTTTTTCTTCAGATTTTTTTTTGATTAACTTTTTTTATCAAACTGCCTGGGGACTGGCACAATCTTGCCATATGCCACTCAACCAGGCCAAGCAAATTGTTTCATCTTGCCCCCAGTGTTTTGGGGCATCCCCCTCTGGGGATACGGAAGTTAATCCCCATGATTTGGCCTTTAATTATTATGGCAAATGGATGTCACCTATGGTTTTTTTGGCTCCTTAGAAGTCAATTCATTTCTCTTTTTGTATTTTTTGGCTACATTTTAACGAGGAGTAACAGCTAATTATGTTATTTCTCATCTTTTTTTTTCAGCTTTTACTGCCTTGGGCAAACTTTTCTTTTTAAAGACTGATAATGTCCTGGCCTATTTTGCATTGGCCTTTTTGTAATCTTGTACTATTTGAAACATTGTTTTAATTTTTGGGCTTTTTTTTATAATTCCACAGGTTAAGCCATTGTGGAACGTGTTAATTGGTCCTTTTAGGACTGTCTTCTCAAACAAATAAAAAAAGAGGGATTTTGGGTACCTAACAATTTGGTGTACCCCAATTTGGCTAATTTGGCATTCCATTCAATAGCCAGGGACAGGCTATTGTGGAAAGGGCAAATTCGACCCTCAAACAAGCCCTGGACAGACATTTGGGGTCCAAAGGCGTAAGCCCCCCGTCACTCCCGGCGTTACAAAATGTATTAAATGTTTGTTTGTATTCTTTGAATTTTCTTAATTTAACCGGATCCCCAGCCTCTACTGCCGCCTCTAGACATTTCTCCACTCCTCCCCTCCCCTCTTCTCGTCCTCTTGTTTATTATAGGCACCTTCCTGATCCAGCTTGGAGAGGTCCTGTTCAATTGATCACTTGGGGAAAAGGCTACGCAGCAGTACAATTACAAGATCGAGTTCTGTGGGTTCCAGCTCGCTGCGTTCGTCCTTGCCATCTCGACCAATTAAAAAAGCAACATGATCCTTTTGTTGATTCTGTCTTTGATCTCTCTTGTCTCTTCTGTCTCTAACCTTTTTTCCTCTGCGTCTCCTATTCCTCCTGATCTACGTGTCTCACTCCCTAAATGTATACTTTTTGAACGTTTGAGTGCCTACATTAGAGTTCCACATTGTCGAGTACAAACCCCTTCC